>NC_092426.1:39047365-39203333 GCF_036169615.1 Heliangelus exortis
CTCTTCTTCTAGTGCTAGCGCCCGCACAGCCTCCTCAGCGGGGATGTTGCAGGGCAGTGCAGGAAGTCTGCAGACGAAGCCTGCCTGCCCGTGAGGTCAGCAGGGCTGGACTGTCAGGTTTTTCCTGCAGCTGGTGGGAGCTGGGAGATGTATCCCCATCCCCACCAGCCCTCCTGGGAATGGCTGGCACTTAAGGTGGTCAGCGGGGCCTGCTCCGAGGGGGTTACAGGTCAGCAGCAGGAGCCACAATGGGCTGGCAGCTGGGATGTTGCTGGGCAGGCCCTGCAGCCCTGGCTTTCAGCCTGACCTGGCACCTCTTGGGGCAGCAGGGAAAGCGGCCATCACAGCCAGCTCGTTCTCCATGCAAAAGAGGGCAGCCCACGGCTCCTGCCAGGACGGAGAGCGTGTCCTGGCTGATGATACCCTTAGCACTGCCAGCCATGAGGACCAGCCCAGCCCCTGCCCTCCGAAACTGCCAGCCACCCGGCCGGGGTGGCCCTGGTAGCTGGGGATGCGAGGTGGGGCTGGTAGCTCAGAGGGCAGGGAAAAACGCGGGCAGGGAACATCAGCGCCTGCCTCGAAGCAAAGTCCCAGTCCCCAGAGAGGGCGGCGGCGGCGGTGGGGCTGTTGGCTCCGACCCCCCGTCCGGCGGCGAACAATGGAAGGCGGAGGAACCTATTGAGCCAACTGTGCTGCTGAACCTCTTAGCGAGCGCGGGGCGACGGCGGGGCTGACACTCGACTTCCTGAGCCGGCAACGCCGGGCACCGCGCCACAGGTCCCGGCCCGAAGCCGCCGCCACCGCCTCCTCCCCCCGCAACCCTCGCTCCCCGCGCGGCAGCAGGGGGCGCCGGCGGCTCCATGCGGGCTCGGTACCTCCGGTGCATGGCCGCACTTCCTGCCCGCTGCCGGCCCGGCGGGGCGGGGGCGGCGGAGGCCGCACCGCCTCCCGCCCGCCCCAAGGGTCCACCCCTGGCCAGAGGCGACGGTAGCGGCGGCGCCGAGCCCCAAGCCTGGGCATGGAGGCGGCCGGGTGTGCGACGGCCGGCGGCTCGCCCTCCGCCTCTTCTTCCTCCTCGTCTGCCGTTACCACCGCGGCTTCCTCCGGAATTTCGGGCGGCGCCGAGCCCGAGCGGGGGTCGCTGCCTCCCTTGGGCCGCCGGCACAGCAACAAGCGCTTCACCGGCCTCAAGCTCTTCGGGCGCAGGTGAGCACCGGGCGGGCGGGTGTCACCGGGCGGGCGGGCTCCGGTCAGAGCCTTCCCCGTTGCCCCGGTACCGGACGGGGGAAGGAGGGAAGGAGGCCAGTCGCCCGGGCGAGGGCTGGCCGTAGGCAGCTGGAACATCCCGAGCGGAGACTGCGGAGCCGCTGCTCGCCTCTGCCGGGGGAACCTCCGGCCGCCGGGCATCTGTCAGCAGCCGCCGCATCCCGAGCCTGCCGCCCTAGGCCCGCCCTGACTTTAAAGTCGGCAGCCGGCTGAGCACAGCCACCGAGGGATGCAGGACGTGGTGTGGGCATGGAGAGGGATGAGTTTGCATTTTTTCTCATTTTGAGCTCTTGATGTGACCTCTGGGAAGTAGGGAAGCATCATTCTCTCTCTGTGCCCACTCTTCCCCCCGGGGACTTCTGAGCCGCATCTCTGGAGGATTCGTTTCCACCTGCTCAGAACCGCCCCTCTCCCTTCCCGCACACCCGTCCCATAGATCGGGTGTGAGACCGGCAGTCCCGAAGTGCTGGGAGACGGGATCCCAGCTTCCAGCTGCCGGTATTCCAGCTTCATTCACTTGGGCCCCTCGCACCTCCCCTCGCACCAGTCCTGCTGTTGGCCTCGTGGGATTTGAGGGGTTGTCAGCCCCTGTAAGCCAAAGGGTACCCCAGCCCTCTGGAGGTGTGTAAAAATAGTGAATAACTCAGGTCTGAAGGGACCTCTGGAGGTTCACCTGTTCCACCCTTCTGCCTTGAAGCAGTGCTGAATTTGATCAGGCTGCTGATGGTGAGGGTGGAGACAGCACCACCTCCCTGGACACCTGTTCCTGTGCTTCAGCTCCTGGGAATTTTTTCCCACCCTCAATAACTATTCAGAGTTTTTCTTGTTGCATCCTGTCCTCATTGTCTCTCAGGTTGTTGCTGCACACCTCTGGGCAGTGCCTGGCTCAGTCTTCTCTGTATCTTTCTGCCAGTGCTGAAGATGGTAGTAATATTCCCACTTAACGTTCTCTTCTGCAGGCCAACCCGCCCCCAGTATCTCATCCTCTCCTTGTATGTGACAGCTCCTGCCCCCAGCCATCTTGTGGCCTTCTGCTGAACCTGTTATAGCTCGTCAGCATTTTTGGTGTGTGGGAGGTGGGGAACAGGACCAAAGCAGGATGCTGTGCTCCAATATGGTGTCACAGGTGCTGGTTGAAGGGGAAGGGCAACCTTTTAAACCTCCACTGCCAAGATCAAGCTGGGAGTGGGGGCCTTGCAAAGTCACCCCAGCGTGGAGTAGTGCTCAGTTTCAAAGCTGGTGGCAGTGGTTGCCAGGAGCTCCTGGCAGTCTCTGACCTGTCCCCAATGCTGCATGGCATCTCTCTGGCTCTGAGGAGTTTTGGCTGCTGTTCCTGCCTACACTGAGGAGAAGTTCTCTATGTATGAACGACCTTCTGCAGCATCGACACGAGGGGGAGAGCAGAGTGGGATGAGCAGGAGGTGCTGAGCTGGAGGGGGCCAGCATGCCTACCAGGACAGCTAAGAATTGCCTGTGAGGTTGTTCGATGTGCAGATGGTTTGCTCACTCTTCTTCCACTGATTGTGGGCCTGTGGATTCCTCCAGCTCAGAGTGGTGAATGCAACACCCAGAGCTGCAGGGGAGTGAGGAGAAATTCCTACAGGCCTCCTTTTACTCTGGGCTTTAGCCAGGACATATACATCTGGGAAGCAGGTCCAGAGGAAACTTAGGCAATCAGCAGGAGCTTGCAGGCTAGCAGCAGTGAGGCTTTGGGGGATGCCAGCTTCAAGGGGAGAGGTCTCCTGAGGTGGCCATGTGCTGCTGGGTTCTGCCTGCAGCAATAACAGGAGGCACAGCCAGATAAGGGACAAGTCCACAAAATGGCAGGAGAGCTTGTCTTGTCCCCAGGGCAGGTGACCCCTGAAGGGATTTGAAGCAAAGGAGGGGCGAGCCCCTGAGCTCTGGCCTCTGGCAGTACCTTTAGTTCCCTGTGGCTTATTTCTGTACCTTGTAATTGCCTTACAGGAGGGTGGAGTAATTGGCTCCAAAGCTGATGGAGACAAGTGTGCAATATGTGCATCCAGGCCATGGATGGGTAATTCTTTTAATTGGGCTGATAAAGAGATTAGGGCTGATCAGGTAATAGGTGGTTAGGATTAAATTTCCTTCCTAGATGCCCCATTTCTTGTGCTGTGAGTGAACAGTACAGTTTACCCTTTTCAGGGGGGGACATGGGGAAGGAGTGCAAGTGCTGTGGACAAAATCCTTTTTTTGCTTTCCCCCGTGCTGAAGAGGTAGGATGCCAAAGTGTATCTTCCTGTGGGCTCTAGGGCCTTTAACTCATTCCCCTTCAAAGGAGATGCATGTTATGGCTTGGTCTGCTGTGGCAGCACAGCTGGAAACGTAGCTGCCACATCTGGTGGGGCAGAGAGCTTGGGACCAAGTTTTTGCCTGAAATTGGGTCCTTTTGCAGGCCCTGCACTGGAGCCTGGAGCCTGTACTTGAGCCCCGGGGTGCCTGTCATTGCCCCAGGGAAGGTATGTGGGTGGCATGGTGTGGGAGTAAACACTAGTCAAGAAACTGAGCAGAGTCTTTATGGTATGGTATGTCACTTGTCACTGTCTTTCTTGCAGCTTGATGCTCACACCCATGTGAAAGCTGGGGAAGGTGTGCCAGTGGGATGGTTTCCCAGCCTTCCTCATCCCTACTGTCTGGAGGGAACCACCGTGTCCCCCCGACCTTGTTGGCCTTTGACTGGTGAGCAGGTCCAGCCAGAGCAAAGGCTTTGGGTGTGATTTTGCCTAGCACATGTGTGGTAAATGGGCTGTGCAGAGGAGTGAGCCCCAGGCACCCTGGCAGGTGGTGATGAGAAGCCTGAAGTTTGCAATCTACACCCTGGCAGACTGAGATTAGTGCTTACCTCAGGACAGGCTTTTTTCACACTACACCTTGCTGCCAGCCAGCTGTTGAGCAATCCTCCTCCATGCAAGCAGCTTTTGCATGCCTCTGGTTCTGAAACCTTCCACCCTCTGCTCCCCATACAGCTCACAGGTGATGGGTGGCATTAGCTGGGCCCCAAGCCAGTGTCACCCCTGGGACTTTGTAGCTGTCCCCTGCATCAACACCTGGGTTTGTTTGCAGGGCAGGATGGATGTGCCAGGAGAGCTGCTGCCACTGCCATGTTTGTTTTGTGCTTTGGGACTTCTGACCTTCCTGGGAGCAGGGGAGAATTGCTGGGCATGCTGAGAAGCTCACAAATCCTCACACTGAGGCTGACAGGATGAGACAGAGATGGAGGGGGGGGCTGGCTGCTTCTAGGGGCTGGGGCCCTCCCTGGCATGGTCTCTGCCTGCCACCTGCCTTGTCCCTACAGCCCCAGCTGGCAGCTCTGCTGCCCCTCTGAGATCAGAGCAGGGGCTGCCACAGTGGCCTGTGCCCATGCTGGAGAAGGTAGCAGGACCTCTAATCTGCTTAGGAGTTGGAGCATCTCTTCCAGGAAACCCTGTAATCTCCTCAAGGGGCTGAGAGAAGGGAGGACAAGGGACCTCTCATCTCCTTTGAACAAAAATGACAGGGAGAGGAGCAGTGGAAGGGGAGGGGGACACTGGGAGCAGGCACAGCTCTTTGCAAGAAGGTGGTTTTGAGAGGGAGAGGCAGGGCTGTGGATGTTGGATTGAGGGGGAGGGTTTGGGGGCTGTTTGATTTTATGGGTCCTCTCGGGGACTAGGAGCAGATGCTCCTAAGGTGAGGCCAGCCCTCTGGGATGGGGCGATGTTCCTGAGGAAGGCAACCTGAGCTCCAGCAGTCAGTGGGGGAAGCAGTGTAGTGTTACCTCCTCTCATCCTGGTGTCATGCCTGGGGAGCAGATGGTCTCCCCAGAGACTTGACAAAGCCTCTAAATATAACTCCCAGCTCCCCTCTCTTTCAGTGGAGCTCTGGTTTCTTTTTCCCAGGTGACTCCATGAGCTGGAGCTCCTGAGCTGGCTTTTGATCACGCATTCGCTTGCTTGCTGGCTCCTGTAAACAGGTGCTGGCTTTGAGATGCTGAGCTCAGGAGCAGAACTAGGGCTACAGGCTGAGGCTTAAGTGCCTTGGCCTATAAACCATCCTTTTCAGAAGAGGTGGGGAGTGGCAGGAGGTGAATTGCTTCTGCCAGAGACTTTAAGAGTCACGGACTCTGGTGCAGGACCTATTTGGGGACACGGACAAGGTGTGGAAATATGGCAAACCTGTCCTACTGGTTCTTGAGCTGGCACCAGGCTCTGAGGGAATAAAGAGCCTCTGTCTTTGCAATCCCAAGTGTGGGAGCTTTCCCTGGGCCAGCTCTCCAGTATTACAAAAGTAATACTCTGTGTTTCAGTTGCAGCTTGCAGTCTCTCTTTGGGAACTGGGAGGTTTTCTTCTCCCTGTCAGGACCTCGGGGTGAAGCTCTGCTGAGGCAAGCAATGAGACTGTGATGGCCAGACCAGTACCAAGGGAATGGAGTTCTCAGGGCTGTTCTGGAAGCTTATGTTAGACCCAGCACTGTTTTCCTGCCTGTGGTTTAGGGGTTGATGCCTGAGGATATTAACTTGGTGATGAACAGTGAGCTCTGTCCCCAGGGGAAACTCTTCCTCATTGCACTAGGGGGACCTCTTCCCTGTCCCTGCTGTTGCAGACAGTAGAAGTTAATGGCTGCAGCCCTGCCTGCCAGGCAGGTTGTGCTGTCTGGGTTAGGCTGCCAGCTCCAGTTTCTACCTGCAGCCCTTTCTCCAGCACCTGGGAACAGCCTGCATGAGCTTTGCCCATCTCATGGTGTCAGCCTTTCCTAGTGGTTCAGGGCCTGGGGAAATAGGCTAAGCATTCACCATCCTGGAGGAACCCAGCCCACTTGGCAGAGACCCGTAGGAGCTGGGAACCTGTCTCTGGGGCATGCTACCCAAGATGTGGTTGCAGCTTGGTAGACAGGTGGCACTGAGGTGGGAAGTCCTTCCCTGGGGGCAAATCCCACCTGTGGAGGGCTGGGTGGCAGCCAAGTGCCCCAAGTCAGTGGGAGATGTTTTCAGTGCACCTTGGGGGCTGCTGCTGCTGCTCCCCTGGCTTTACTGATGGATGCTGGCTCATGGTGGGCTCTAGCCTCACAGCAGCTGGTCCTAGCCTCATATGGGGGCTCCCAGACAGAGAGCATGAAAATATTCCCCCAGGATCAGCAGGGAAAAGCTCAGTGTTTGCCCCTTCCCTGGCTCCTCTCACCCCATCTCCCTTCCACTTCTTGCCAGCCTCAGCTCTCAGCAGGGTGGGAGCAGTATCATCTCCAAAACACAAAAGATGCAGTGCATTTGTAGAAAGTCGTGTGGCAATGCTAGCTGTCCCAGGAGCTAATGTAAGGCTGGTTGCTGAGGGTTTCCCCCTTGTTTTGGTGCAGCTCAGCTCCCATCAGGAGTGTAGGTGCTGGAACAGCCTGTCTTTTGCTTCCTGGTAGCAACCCAGGTGTGGAGCTGGGGAACTCTTCCTGCCTGCTCCCATCTCCTCTCCAAAGCAGGACTCAACAGTGGGATGAGGATGGAGAGTCACAGAGCAGAAGTACTTAAAACAGCTCAGAACCTCTTCCCTAGCTCCTGGCCTCCAGCCAGGACCCAGCCTATAGAGGGAACAGGGGCTGTGCAGCCAGCCACATACCAGCCCCTTCCTGTGGAAGTTCCTTGTCAATCAGATTATCTGTTATCTGGTCCTGCCTCTCTGCCCTGGCCAGGAGCTGCTCAGATCCAGCGCTAAGCCTCTTACTGCCCAAGCCTGAGGTCACCATGCAAGGAGACATGGCGTGGGGCACTCTGGCAGCAAGCATCTGGCAGCTGCCACTGCTGAAATGTGGCATGGGGGCGGGAGGATGCAGGGATTTTGCAGCTGTCAGAGGCTGACAGATGGTGGGATTAAGATATGGCAGGGCTCCTCTCACATGAGAGCTGCTTGAGTGCAGGGGTGGAGGCACCTCACTCCCTATCCCAGCTCCCAGCTGGGCTCTAGGTTGGCCTGGGGTCCGGAGATGCTCTGGCAGAGGCTGCTGGTGAGGACCCCCTGCCTGGGCTTGAACAGCAGCATTACCTGCCCACAGGGTTTTTTTATAATTTGGAGGATGCAGATGCAGTGGGGAAATGAGTGTCAGAGGGGTCCCAATAAAGGTGATACCCATATGTGCTGTGTCACCAAGACCTGGGTCAGGGCTCATGTGCAGGGGCAAGAGGGTTGGGAGCAGGTGAGCTGCCCTGCCCTGCCCAAACAATGCTCCTCCATGGGAGGCTTGGCAAGTGCCTTCATGATTTATTTGAAATTCAAATCCATGCCTGGATTTGATTCACCGGTGGAGGTGAAGGCTTCCAGGAGCTGGGCTGGCACAAGGGAGGAGGAAGGGAAGCAGGGCTCCCCCTCTGTGTCAACCTGGCCCCAAACCCTGAGCTGTGTACCCCAGAAGTGCATGGCCTGGGCACCCTTAGGCTCTTTCAGCAAGCTGGGTCAGGGTGGAAGTGACTCTGGACTGGTGTTGTTTAGTATGCCAGAATTTGGATTCTTGTGGTGCTTGTTGTTCACTGACTGGCTCCAAAGGGAGAGGTGGTCTTGTTGACCCCAGTTCCACGGACAATTTGCCTAACAGTGACCTCCATGGCTGACAACAGGGGTGCTGGCACAGGTGCCACTGGGGCCTGTGAGATCTGCAAATACTGAGGCCGTGGGTGCTGGGTGGAGGGATGGAACTGGAGCAGCAAAGCCATGGAGGGGCAGGACAGTGCTGTGTGCTGGGTGTGTGACAGCCCTGTGTGCTGTGCCAGGGGTGTTTATGGGGAGGGCTTGCTGACCACTCTTTTTGTGTCCCTAGACTCCACCTGCCCCACAAAAGTGTCTTCCCTTGTCTCTGGGGCTGCCAGCCCAGCCGATGGGGATCCAGGAGGATAAAGCACCGGCCAGCGGTGTATAAGTAGGTGGTGTTTTTATTGGCTTGCACAGGCTTTGCAGTCCCAGCAGCTGATGCAAGATTTCTGCTCAGGAGCTTTCCTCCTTCCCACATCTCACCCAAGTCAGCCTCTTGTGTTCGCATTAACCAGGACAGCCAAAAGCCAGGCTGCCTGCCTGCTGCCTGTGTAACTAACCCTATTCTAGACAGCAGCTTGCTGCTGGACTTTAATCAACTAACATGGCAGCCCCCCTTCTGCTGGTGTTCAGGGACTGACCTCTTCCTCCATGTCCTCTTCCTCCATGGTAAGTGTGAGGGCCATAGCACTTCAGTGCATGCTGAGTGTTTTGAAGACCTAAGATGACAACACCGAGTGGGTGTTTTAGCCAAATGGTTGAAGCAGTCTGAAGTTCAGGAGGGCTGGGACTTCCAGACACGATGGGAAACCAGAGTTTGGGAGGAAGTAATGATTGCTGGGATGCAGTTGCACTGTGGGAGCCAGTACCTAGGCTAGCTATGGTGTTGGGGGCTCACAAGTGCTCCCAAGGAGATGTGGTGGAAAGGACAAGTCCCTTTCCTGGGCTCCTTACGCTGTGGTCTTTGTGGAGCAGCACATCAACCTGGTCAGGATTTGCCTGTGTTTGTGTGGGTGCCACACAGAAGCAGGGCAGTGGGAGACCTCCCTGAGGACTGCTGCTTCCTGGCTTCTGCTAAACAGTTCCTCTGGGTATCGCCCCATCTGGGTGGTGTACGGGGCCTTTCTGAGTTTCCTGCTTGGTCTCCAGTGGGCCCAATCTTGTAGACATGGAAGTCTGGTGTCCCAGTGCTGGTTGGGAGTGTTAGGGGTGGGAGGCAGCATGTCTGGTTCCTGCTCTGGCTGAGAGGTGGATGGGGTTTGGAGAGGCCCAAAGTGCAGTGGGTTGAACACCAGATGGCACGGTTGCTCTTCAGTGTTCTGCTGAGCCACTCCGAATGTTGTGACATGTCCCCTCTGTGGGGTTTCTTGGCCTTGTCTCCTGACTCCTGGTTTTGCTTTCTTCTCTTCTGCAAGGAAGGGCTTTGCAGAGTGTTCGTGTGAAGCTGCTTTGTGTTACTGTGGGTGAAGTGGCCGATGAGTTTGCTGTCTTAAACTTGTCAGCTGGCTCACTGGTGCTCAGAGGCAAAACTCCAGCCAAGGCAGCTGTTAGCCACATCGCTGCTGCTTTGGCTTGCATGTCCTGCTGCCACTTGTGGCCACACAACAGCACCTGTGCAGCCTCTGCACCTGGAGCCTGGGTTGCTTCCCCCAGCTCTGGTGGTGTCCAGAGCACTCAGTGTCACCCTGTGGGAGCAGGAGAAGAGCGTGGCAGCCCTGCACTGCCAGTCTGCAGTGAAGGGTTAGACCACTGGGAAGGGGGACAGTGGTCTGCTCTCTGCTCAGGCAGCTCCTCTTCCCCTGGAACCTCCTCTCCAAAGGATGGTGAAAGAAAGGAGGCCTTTGAGGCTTCAGAGGTTGGTAGATGGGGGGATATTTGGATGAGAGAAGAATAGGAAGGTTGTAAGAGCAGGTATGTTGAGGGCATTTAGAACAAAAAGGGTGGAGGAGAAAAAAAATCTGCCCTCCCATTTGTGGCAGAGGCACAAGCTGACATTTAGCAAAACCTAGAAGTGATAAATTTAGCACTGATAAAAGGAGTTACCTTGATTTTGACATGAGGTGGGCAAGAAAAAGAAGTCTGGGTGAAACCAAAGACCAGTAACAGGGTCACCTGTTAAACCAGTGAATAACTTTTGGGTGGCAAGTTGGCATGTGCTCTGCTTAGTCACAGGGTCACAGTCAAGGCTTGGGACACAGAAATAGGAGGTGTCTTTCCAGTGTCAACCTCGGGCTTTGTGTGTATGGGGAGATCTGGGTTTCTCAGGGATGCTGAGCATTCCCCTCCTTGCAGATGCCTTTAAGGGCTGCCACTTGTGGTGTGGTTTCAGATGCTGCTTTCTGGGAAGGCCTTACTAATGGCTGCATGGGTCTAGGAAGCCTCTGCTCAGAGCAGTGGTTTGTGCTTGAACACAGCAGACCAAAACCTGTGGCAGCAGCACAGGGAGCTGAAGGTCTCCCTCACTGCTCATGTGTATGTGGGGTGAGGGCTTTGTTTGTCACAAGAGAACAGCAGCAGGAAGGTTTGCCTGGCTGGTTTGGGCTATCCAGCTGCCTCTAAGGAAAGGGACATGGAGAACCAGTGACCTGATCCCTTGCTGATCTACTTGACTTGGGAGGGATTTTAGGGCCAGGTAGAGTCTGGCCTGGGCATCTCTCTGAACCAATTCCATCTGCAAGTCCAGGTCCTGCTGTCCCAGGAGGGAGTGGGACTGTGGTGGGGGTGAAATTAGCAGGCAATATCAACAAGGGTCTCTGCTGTACTTAGATTGTGGAGGGCTGGGGGCACAACAGGGTGGGTGTGGAGCAGCCGAAGAGAAGTTTCCTTTGCTGGAGGAAAGGCTGGGGAGGAACCACACACACCTCTTACCAGGCTTCTTTACTCTGGGCAAGCACCTAGTTACAGGAAAAATTTAATTGCCTCTTTGATAAATACACCAAAATACACCAAAATACATCATGGCAGTCCCAGTGAGTGAGCCTAAACAGAAATGGGCTGGGGACTGTTCCAGGAGGCACTTCTGCAGGCCTCTCCTCCTCAGCCCTCCTTCTCTCCTCTCCCCAGCCACCACTGCTGCCATGCTGGGGCTGTGAGGATGCCAGGACCTGCTCTGCTGGCAGTGCCAGCTGGCCCTTTCCTGGGTCTGGGAAGGGAAATCTTAGGGATGCGTATGCAGTGCAGGGAGAGAGGCAGAGCCCTCCATCTTCAACAGCTACCTGGGTTTAAGGGGAGAGGAGGTTAACAGGAGCAAACATCCCCTTCCTGTCCTGGGGTGTCTCTAGCTTCCCTTCCACTCTGGCACTGTGAGAAAAGGGCCAAATACAGCCCCTGCAGCAGCATCCCCACCCTTAGCTCCCACTGCTCCACAAAGGCCACTTGTTCCTTCTATCGTGACAGTGGTGGTACAGCAGCAGTGGTGGTAGCTCAGCCTTCAGGCCTGGCTCCCCTCTGGTTGATGGTTTCCTGTGAACCACTTTCAAGACCCTCACTGGGGGAGGCAGCAGCCTCCTCTGATGTTTTATCACAACTCTTTTACTACAGTCTCACTCCTCAGGATCCTCACTCCTGAGGATGCTGGGCAAGGTCCAAACGTGTGCACGGATGTTCCTACACATAGAGGAGAAGAGCTCCCCATCTAATTTTAGCCTTGACATCTGAGCAAGGGGAAGGGGCAGGCAGGAGGAGGAGGCAGGGTGTGAAAGGACCGAGTCACAGCTGTGGCACTGACTCACTCTGGCCGTGTGCAGGGCTGTCTGCCGGGTAAATGACCAAAATAATAACAGCTGATGAGTCACAACTTGCTGGCATTTTGGAGCGAGGGAGCCAGCCTTTAGCATGACCCCCTCTCCCCTCTGCAAAAGCCAAAGCAAAGATGGGTTCTGTGGCCTCAGAAGGGAGCTAGGGGGCTGGGGGGACCTGGGTAACAGTGAAACGTCATGGGGAAGTCCCCAGTCTGGCTGAGAGAGGTCCCATGGCAGGTTTTTGCAGCAACAAGGGGAGGTTAAAAACTCCCTTTTAAAAGATGTCTGTGGAGCCTGCCGGTATCAGACACTGTCTGTAACTCAGGAGCAAGTTATTTCCTGTGTACCAGCCCAGGCTCTCCATGGCAGGTGGCTCTCATCAGCCATGCAAACCCCTTTTTTGTTATGGAGGTCCTAAGGAGGCAGGAGAGAATTGCCTCTTCGGTGGGTTCCTCCCCTTGTCCTTCTCTATCTGCTCCAGAGGGACGGGGTGGCATCTGCAAGCTGCACTTGGGTGCTCAGAGGGCAGCCAGGCATCAGGGAGACCTCTTTCTGTCTGCCCTCTGGTGCATGAATCTGTGGCTGGGGGTGAGACAGCCTCAGGCTGCTCAGGGTGGAAGTGCTGTTGGTTATTTTGACGAGTGGTGTCAGGGCTTGCAGTGCTGGGAAGGGGTGGAGGGAGAACCCAAGCACTCACTCTCCAAACTGGGACTTGGTTGGGGAGGGCTGGCAGGATGCTGCTGCTGCTGCTGCTGCGTGGCCACCTCCACCCACTTGACACCTGCAAGGACCCCCACATCACTCCGGATCAGGTCTTTTACCCATGCTCTCCCCTTCTCTCCCCCTTGTCTTCTTTGCCTTCCACATTTTGCTGCTTTTGTTTGTGCTGTGCTGGGAGAGCAGGCCCTTAGTTTGTGGGTACCTGGCCTGAGCAGGTACCAGGTTCCATCCCACTGGGAAAGGGCAGAGGGAAGCAGACCCTAGAATCACCTCTGACACTCTCAACTTTGCTCCTAATGAGCTGTGTTTGCTCCTGGAGGTTGGAACAAGTCTGTAGGGCTATGAGCGGCCTCTAGGGCTGGGATCAGGACTCTATGAAATGTGGCAATCATGGCACTTGGTGGCACCTGGCTATTATTTCCCCTTTAGGTGGAGAGCAGGGGGTTTTCCTGCTGGAGGTGTGTTTCCAGCCACTCAGTCTTCTGCCTCTTTTGGTACTTCCTGCATCCTGCCAGCCTGTGTGGCATGGGGATGACAGCATGAAATGGCAGAGGTCAACAAGGTCAGCCTGTGCCACAGCTGCTTTGCCCTGGGATAGTTCAGGAAAGCAGGGGAGAAATTTGTGAGCTCTTGGCATCTCTACTGGTGCTGAAGGCAGTGAAGTGTCTTGCTTTTTCTGGGAGCAGTGGGATGCTCTTTCCAGTCCCTGTCGATGGAAGGGGATATATGCTCCCATCTTTCTGTTATCTGTGCTGGTATCTGAGTGCCTGAAGCTCTCTTGGCTTTGCTTTGGGAGATGCAGACTTACCAGCCCTGTGCTCTGAATCTGCCATGCTGCAACTATATCATAACTCTGGGTTTGTTGCCTCCTCCTTTGTGTTGTCCTGCCCAGAGCAGCACTGTTCTGGAATGTCCCTATGTGCAGGGGGAAAATTCCAGGGCTGTCTGGGGAGTTTGGATCAGACAGCTGGGCTGTGGGACCAGCTTCCATTTAAATAACCCATTCCTCATCTATGGGAGGTACAGAGCTGTGGGTACTGAAGGAGGCAACCAGCCCTAAAGGGGACAGTGGGAATCTGCTATAAAGAAACCATGGGCTGGGCACCCAAACTGCTGGGGTGCCCTGCTGAGCTCCCTGCCACTTTGCTCCAATGCATATTGCACTGCAAAGAGAGTTCAGAGAAAAGAAAATCTTCGAGTTCTTCCCAGCCTGCATTGCTGGTCCTGCCAATGGGACCAAAATAGAAACTGCATGGCCAGGCTCTCCCTGGACCCCACACTGCTGGTGGTTGCTTACCCTTTGTGTTATATCCCATATTAATTCACTGCCCGAGGCTTTCAGTCTTTCTGTCTGGCTGCCCAGCCAAACACAGCAACAGATTGTTTAAATTGGGGCTGTCAGGTTTCTTGATAACCAGAAGGCAGATTATTTACTATAGTGGCAAATAAACTTCATAATGTTATGATGGTGGAAAGATGTCAAGGGATATGAACGCCTGGAGTCAGCTCAGGAGCCTCCAAGGAGTCAGCTTTGGTTTAAATTAAGACAGAACACTGTCTTCCATGGATTTTGGGAAAGAAATCACATTGTTGTAATGGGAACATGACTCTGAGCCTTAGGGCTGCCAAACTTTTGACTTTATGAAGTGTAAGTCTGGCAGATTTGCCTTAAAGCACATCTTAGGTTTGCTCCAAGAAGGCAGTGAAAGGAAGGTTGCACCACAACGTTGTGCAGAGCTTGGAGAGAGGCAGGATGGAGCTGCCACCAGACAGTGTGGGGTTAGGTCAGGAACTGTAACAAAGTCTCTTTCTGCTTGCCCTGTTTCCCCAGCAAGCCAAACTTGAGAGCAGTTTGTTAAAGGTCAGACAGGGGATTGCTGATCCCTTTTGCCTTGCCTTGGTTGAAGCAGAGTGGGGACTGTGCTCAGGCCACTGGGTAGTTCCTTCCATCTGGTTTTGCCCCATGACAAGATGGAAAGCTGGGGTTTTTTTGGTGTTTTGTTTCTTTGCCTTGCCTACACATTCCTTGCAAGGAGCTGCTGGTACCTGTCCCCTGCCTTGCCCATTCAAAGAAGGTGGTTTAGAGGTTGTATCTTCTCCATATCATATGTATCAGGAACAGCGTGGCCAGCAGGTCCAGGGAAGGGATTCTGTCCCTGTGCTCAGCCCTGGGGAGGCCACAGCTTGAGTCTTGTGTCCAGTTCTGGGCCCCTCAGCTCAGGAAGGAGATTGAGGTGCTGGAGCAGGTCCAGAGAAGAGCAAGGAGGCTGTGAAGGGATCCAGCAGAATTCCTGTGAGGAAGGGCTGAGGGAGCTGGGGGTGTTGAGGCTGGAGAAGAGGAGGCTCAGGGGAGACCTCATCACTCTCTCCAACTCCCTGAAAGGAGGTTGGAGCCAGGGGGGGGTTGGGCTCTTTTCCCAGGCAACTCTCAGCAAGACAAGAGGGCACAAGAGGTCTCGAGTTGTGCCAGGGGAGGTTTAGGTTGGATATTAGAAAGAATTTCTTTCTGGAGAGGGTGATCAGCCATTGGAATGGGCTGCCCAGGGAAGGGGTGGATTCTCCATCCCTGGAGATATTTCCAAAGAGCCTGGATGTGGCACTCAGTGCCATGGGCTGGGAACTGCAGGGGGAGTGGATCAAGGGTTGGACTTGATGATCTCTGAGGTTTCTTCCAACCCAGCCCATTCTATGATTCATATGGTGTGCCCAGCACCCAACTAAGTGGGAATACCCTGGAAGTGGATTAAAGTTAGTGGCCATGCCTCATCCCTGGTGTGGATTGTGTGGTGATCCTCCCAGGGCACCTGCAAGCCAGAAGTGATGCTGAACTGGTGATGCTGTGCTGTCCCTGCCAGCCTGAGGCGTGCCCTGAAATTCCTGTCCCCTGAAATAAATCCTGTGGGTGAGTTTCACTTCAGGCCATCTTGTGCAAGGGTCCTACTACCTTTTCAAGTCTGGGGTGTGTCAGCATACTTGTATCAGGTCCATGTGCTGGCACTGCTGTGATGCTGTGGAGCAGAAGAGCATGTGTGGGAGCAGGAGGCTGTGAGTTGTGCTTGCTGTGGCATGTGCAGGATTGGTACAAAGAGGCCAAACTAATGCTGCCTGTCCTTTGCACAGTCCTGAAGCCTCCAGGCTGGTCAACCAATGTCACCAGTAGCACTGGTAGGTGTCTGAGCAAGTTAGCAAAGCCTTCAGATGTTGCTTGGGAGACCTTGCTCATGCTGTCTGTGCTCACTAGCCCTGTCAGGGGCCTCTGTGCAACTCCTTGCAGAGAGGGGTGCTGGGACTGTCTGTGTAGAGACCTCAGGGTCAGGAGGAGGCCCCTCTGCAGCTGCATGCATGTGGCCACAAGCTGGTTTCTAAGCCCTTGCCTTGCTTTCTCACTAGGATGGAGGTCTGAATTCCTCTGGATCAACCCCAGGGCTCACTAATGGATGGGGATCAATTCCTCTCTGAGTGCCCTGCAAGTATAAATTGCCTTCTGCAACCTGGAGGGACAACCTTAAGGTAGCAGCAGTAACCTCCTCCTCTGCAGTAAGAGGGTGACAGGATAACTTGGGATGTCCTTTGTCACAGTTTGCCCTGGGAATGGCATGGTCTTGCAGTTCAGAAGCCTGGAAGCAGGGTGCTGTGGGCCATGTAGGCAGTGGCACTTGTTGCAGTAGATCAAATTAATGAATCCTAAAATAGAAGGTAAGCACAGCCTATAGCTCACTCCTCATGATGCTTCAAAACAGTCATGGTTTGGGCACAGCCTCCTTACCGTAGTGCTGGGGGAGCCTTATCTCCTTAATTATGCTGGACCCAGCACAGTGGAGCTCCTAATGATGCATCCTCCATGATGTATGAGAGATTGCAGCTGGAATAAAAATTTTGGGTAGAAAAAAACCTGCATAGTTTGAGAACTTGCTGATTGCTGTGCACCTCATTGCAACCAAAGCCCTGAGGGATGCACCACATCTTAACCAGTGTGCTCCCTTCCTCCTTTGGTGTGGGGGAACCTTCCTCAGTAGACCTCATCTAGGCAGCATCAGTGGTGCATCAGAGAGGGCTGGGCAGGGATCCCAAGGGAGAGGAGTGACTGGGGACAGGTGCCTGGGAGCAGGAAAGGAGAATGGGGACAGACTATCAGCAGGGGTGGTGTGGGAGTGGCAGTGGACGTGGGAAGATCGAGTATCAGAGTGCTGAAAGGGTGTGAGTGGGTGCAAGCTTCTGATGGAAATAGAGGGTGAAGGCAGTGGTATGTCAGCAGTATGGGGATGAGCAGCAGCTCCCTGGATGGGCTCCTGGGCTCTTATCCCTTGGTTCCTCCGGTATCCTGGCTGGGAGGAGACAGAGAGGAAACCCCTCAGGAGATCTTAGTGTCATGCAGGGGTTGCTATTAATGACAGTTTCCCTGGGGTAGTATTGAGCAGATCTGGTGTCCTTGCCAGGGGAAGACAGCTTGTAAACTGAAGGAGGCTCCTGCTTGCACACTGCCAGCTCTGGTGCCACAGCACCTGCAGAAAACTGGGACACAGCCAGATGCCATCAGGATGGGTGCTTGGCACAGAGCAGGGCAAAGCTCTCAGATTTGTTTCCCTTGCTGTAGCCCTGTGGTTAGAAAAAAATGCTTTCCAGTCAACTAATTCGAGGTTTGCTGAAAGGTCAGGAAGAGCTGATAGCATTTTCCAAGACTTCTCTCAGGCCCAAGGCTTGTGTGTTGAGCTGCCAGCAGTGTCCTGCAGTAGAGTCCTCTTGCTACCCTCAGTGCCAGGGGAGGGATGCCAGGTTTGGCACTGTGTGAAGGTAACCTGGGATCTCTCTTGTTTCTGGATACGGGTAGGTAGGAAGAGACCAGGCTGCTGGAGGGACAGGGGGAATAACAACATGGAGGAAGGGACAACCAGGTGTTCAGCCCCTTACTTTGTCTTAAGGACACAGAGTGCCTGTTCAGTCCAGTATGTGAGGGTTTGCTTGAGACTAGTGGAACAAAGCCAAATAACAGAGCTGAATATCCAGAAGCTCTCCCTGAAGTGGACAGAGCCTGTGCCTTGAGGGACACTGCATGTTTAGCCCTAGGAGTCAGCCTGTCTATTTTTTTGAGCTACCACCACCATGGGATGGTTGCTAGCTGTCCAGAGAGCAGGGCCTCCATATCACCTTATCCATAAGCTCTGTCTCTGCTGAAGCTATGAGATGCAAATTCTTCCTGCTTGACTTTCCAAGGGCGTTTACATCCTCCCACCAAGGCTCTGTCCTCAAGAGGAAGAGATTGCAGCTTGCTCTGAGTGCCCAGGGAGCTTTCTGCAGCAGCCCCATTCTCACCCAGCTCTCCAGGGCTGCACTGTTGCCTGCCCATGCTCCAAGTTACGTTCCTGCTTCAGCAGCACCTCTGCCCACTGGTGCCAGGCAAGGAGCATAGGAGTCTACAGAGCTCTGAAGGGACTGGTTAGGAAAAACAACCTTCCAAGAGCTCCGATTGGAGAACATGAGCAGACCAGAGCTGTTGGCTCCTTCCTCAATCACAGGAGGAGATTGAAATGACAGTGGGAAGCTGCTCCTAAGTAGAGTTGATATCCCAGTGTGTGCAGCAGCACTTCCTTTCCCTCCCACCGTGCAAATGCCAGGCTGCCTCCATCCAGCCTCCTTACCCAGCTGAGCCAAGCCATGCAATCTGCAGAGCTGGTGCCAGCTCTTCTCTGCCTTGTCTCAGAAACAAACAGTGGAGATCCCAGAGATGTGCAGGTGTTAGGCCAGGGGCTTCCAGGGTTTAGGTCCTCTGAGGCCCCTCTCTGCAGTGTGCAGCTCTGCTGGTGCACATCACCCCTGGGGCACACCCAGCACTCAGTCCATCTGCTCCACCAGTGGCAGCTCTCACCACCTGTGATGCACCATTTGGAGCTCAGATTGGAAGTTGCAAGAGGTGGGGATATCTTCACCATCATATCTGAGCTGCCATGTGCTGCTGTTATGGGTTTACAGATTACTCTTTGGTAATCATCATCATCACTGGTGGCTAGAGCATGGGTTCATGTGCCACTTGCAGACAGTCCTGAAGATAAAGATCCCCATAATCAGCTATTATGCAAACATAAATGTCAAGCCAAGGTTGTTCTAGCAGATTTCCTCATCAGATCGTGGTGCAAAAAGGAAGGAAGTGGGGTTGAGAGATCTTCCTGCCCATAGCAGCAGCTCAGCAATCAGTACAGCAGCTTCAAGACAGTGGAATATCTGAGCAAGGAGGGAGCATCTGTTTGGTGCGTTCAGGATGTAGCTGGGCAGAACTCCTCCAGCAGCTAGAGATGGGCAAAAAAAGGTCTGCTGCAGTGTGCAACACCCAGGCAGTGCTCTCTCCTGGGTTTTTTAACACATTTGTTCAGACAAATTTTAACACCTATTGGTATTGATGAAATTCACTGTGCATCATCCTGGAGACACTGGGGAGAAAAGACAGGAGTGGGGCACTGCAGTTTTTTCCCTTTTCCTTTTTTCCTTTTTTCCTTTTTCCCTTTTTCCCTTTTTCCCTTTTTTCCCTTTTTTCCCTTTTTTCCCTTTTTTCCCTCTTTTTTCCCTCTTTTTTCCCTCTTTTTCCCCCCTTTTCCCCCCCTTTTCCCCCCCTTTTCCCCCCCTTTTCCCCCCCTTTTCCCCCCCTTTTCCCCCCCTTTTCCTCCCCTTTTCCTCCCCTTTTCCTCCCCTTTTCCTCCCCTTTTCCTCCCCTTTTCCTCCCCTTTTCCTCCCCTTTTCCTCCCCTTTTTCCCCCCTTTTTCCCCCCTTTTTCCCCCCTTTTTCCCCCCTTTTTCCCCCCTTTTCCCCCCCTTTTCCCCCCCTTTTCCCCCCCTTTTCCCCCCCTTTTTCCCCCCTTTTTCCCCCCTTTTTCCCCCCTTTTTCCCCCCTTTTTCCCCCCTTTTTCCCCCCTTTTTCCCCCTTTTTCCCCCTTTTTCCCCCTTTTTCCCCCTTTTCCCCCCCTTTTCCCCCCCTTTTCCCCCCCTTTTCCCCCCCTTTTCCCCCCCTTTTCCCCCCCTTTTCCTCCCTTCTCCCCCCTTTTTCCGTTTCCCCTGTTTGTTTCATTTCTTTAGGACTTGAAAGAGTTTAGTTTAGATTTATGCAAATTCGACTGGTGCTTAGGCAGTTTGGTTCCTGCAGGGAAACCAGGCAGTCCAGCACCAAGGGAAGGAAAGATGGTGCTGGGGGTTGGTTGCCAGGACTGATCAGCACCTCTGGATGCAGGGGCTGTGCTGAGCGGGGCGTGCAGAGTCCTGGCCAAACAGTGACACCAACCCTGCTCTCACAGCACCTGGGGCTGAGCTGTGTAGAGGAGGCTGTGGGGAGAGCAAGTCCCTGCAGTGTGTCTGCCCAGCAAGCCCTAAACACACAGCACCACCACGTCTGCCTTCCCTGCTTCTGTCCCTTGCTGTCCCCATGCCTGCCTGCCCTGATCCCACCGGGGATCCAGCCCTGATGCCCAGGCCGGAGACTCATGAGGGAGCCTATTTAATTCCCAGTCTCTATGTTAACAGCCGCCCTCCGGATGCCATGGAATTCTTGTTTCGGTGGCACCCCGGGTGGAAGGGGCCCACAGGCCACATTCCCAGGCAGGGCTGCCCTACACCTTGCTGGCCCAACGCTGCCCAGCACTCTCCTGCCTGGGCCTCTCCTCTGTCTCCAGCGCTGCCTCAGCCCAGCACTTTGGTGTCCAGACAAAGTGTGGGGGCCGGGCGAGAGCCATCGACTCCCACCTGGTGGGTCCCTCCATTCTCCTGGACAGCCTGGTCCCTACTACTGAGGAGGGGGATGTTGATGGGGCATCCCACGCCAGTGGCTCTGGATCTGAGTCTCTAGAGCATGGCGGCATCAGGAGCCGAGCAGTGGGCCGAGGAGAGGTGGCTGCCCATGTGTCAGGGTTTAGCACTGGCCTGGCAATTAAACCAAGTAACAGATGCTCTCAATTAATCTCTCTCCCCTCCCTGATAAAGAAAGGAGAGAGAATAAGGGAGAGAGACTTATGAGTTGGAAACTAAAATACACAACTTTAATGAAACAGTAACGATAAATAGGAAAAATTTACTAAATATATACAGATATACAGGAAAATGGATACCACGTTCCTTCCCCCTTTTCCCCCAATAACTCTCACATCCCCACTGAGGCTGCAGGGCAGCCCTGGGAAAGTCCAGGCTGGAATCCTGGAGTCAGCAGCAGTTGGGAGCTGGAGGCAGGAACACACAGATATGGGCTGGGATGGATCAGGAGCACAGGCAGAGGAATGGATGGAATCCTCCCAGGATGCTGAAGGAAACAGGGAACGGGTGAAGGAAGAGAAGCAGGAAGGGGTTTGACCCTTGTGATCCCTCAAATTTATCCTGAGTATGAGGTGTATGGGATGGAATCCTCTGTTTGGTCAGTTCTGGCATCTATCTTGTCTCTTCCTCCCCAAAGGAGGCTGCAGGTGGGACCTCTTTATTCCTTCTGGAGGGTAAAATGTTCCTCAGAGCTGAGCAGTGCCCTTGGCTCTGCACACCAGTCTCTAGCAGTAACTATAAACATGGAGTGGGATCAGTCCTAGGAGCAGACACTGACTGAGAAACTTGCTGTTAATTTCAGCAAGTGCAGCTACTTACAAGAGACTGAGCTGAAAGCAAAAGTACAAGACAGAAAATCACCTTTATCCTGGCCCAAACCAGGACACCATGCTGCCCTGTCTGTGGCCGCCTCAGGCCGGGCTGCTGTCGCGGGGTCCCCCCTGCCTTCATCGCTCCTCTTCCCACTGCCCCCTGATGCCACCCATGGCCGAGACACCCGTGGCTTGTCAGGGCGCTACTGCTGCCTCAGCCATCGCTGCCGCTCCAGCAATGGCCTCCGGGCCGGGCTGCTCCTGCCCAGCCACTTGAGGCTTCTGGCCCAGAGCTGCCCGGGGGTGTCCGCAGGTGGGCACCTCTCTGCCCAGATTCTTGGGAGCAGAGCTCACCCACTGTGCTGACCCGGGGGGATGGAGTCCCCGGCTGCCGTACGTATGGCAGCGGCCTTCCAGGGGGCAGTGCCCGGGATGGGGGAATGCTGGATGCTCAAGTGGGGAAGGAGGGAAGGGGCAGCACCATTGCCTCTGGCTGCCGTTCATCATCTTACAGCACTGCTCGGGTGCCCCAGGTATCTCCCACTCAGGCCAGTGCTGCTCGGGTGCTCTCAGCGCAGGCTCCATGGCTTCCCAGTGTCTTCTGCCAGCCCAGGGCCAGAGGATGTGGCAGACATGGTTTGGGGCTGGAGATGTGTGCTTTCTCCAGCTAGACAGCTCTGCTATTCCTTTCCTCCACCCTGGTGCACCGGAGGGAAGCTCACCAGCCCCAACCTAACAGCTGCTTTATTTTTTTTTCCTTCTTTTTTTTTTTTTTCTTCTTCTTTTTTTGTTTTTTTTTCTTCTTTATTTTTCTTCTTTTTTTCTTCTTTTTTTTTCTTCTCTTTTTCCTTCTTTTTTTCCTTCTTTTTCTTCTCTTTTTCTTCTTTTTTTTTCCTTCTTTTTTCTTTTTTTCTTCTTTTTTTTCTTTTTTTTTGATTCTTTTTTTTTCTTTGTTTTTTTATTTTTTTCTTTTTTCTTTATTTTTTTCTTTTTTTTTTTGGCTAGTTGTGCTGCTTCACAAAAAATGCCTTGGGCTCTGAGGTCTCTTGGTATGGGAGAGTTGTGGGGCACCTTTGCAGGGCAAGGGCTCCTCAGCCTGTTTTGCGACAGGCCTGTCACCTTTGTCAACCCAGCAGGGTTGCAGGGTGGCTTAAGTTGAGCTGTCACAATATTACCAGGACCTTTTCCTTCCACAAGGCTGCTTGCAGGGGCAGGTACTCCTTGGCTGGTGGTGCTGGGGATTTGTCTCATTTCCAGCCTCTTGGTCCTGAGGATGCTTTTGTGTTCCAGCCACACCATCCATCCCAGAAGCAGGCTGTGCTTTGCATGTATTTCTCTTACCTTGATCTAATAGCTACCCCTCCTGTGTCTTCCAGGAAAGCTATTGCCAAGTCCAGTCTCCAGCACATGGTAGCCCAGCCAAACCCTGCACTAGCCCTGAGGAGTGACTCAGAGAGGCAGATATGCAGCACAGTGGACTGGAGTGTAAGTTGTAGCATGTTTTGCTGGGCATTGCATGGAATGGGCTCCTGGGCAAGGAGCAGGAGGCTCTTCCCATGCAGCAGCTTTGTGAGGTTTCATCTGTCCAGATGTTGTCACTTGTTCTGTGAATCTTGTCTGCTAGCCTATATCTATCTCCAACATATTACCCCCCATCTTTGCCCTAGTGTAGCGTCCCTTGCACAAAGCATTTTAGGGGCTTGGATGCTTATCTGGGGCTGTTCTCAGAGAAACACATTTTCTTATTGCATTCAGGAGACCGCAGTCTATGGGGAACACATCTGGTTTGAGACCAATGTCTCTGGGGACTTCTGCTATGTTGGAGAACAGAACTGTATGGCAAAGCTGCTGGTGAGTCACCCAGGGCCAAGTGGGGACATTGAGAAGTCCCTGCTGCTGGTGAAAATGTGGGGGTTTGTGGTGGGGAGTGTGTACCTCCTCCTCCTGTGTGCTGGAAGTCTTCATTCCCAATTTCTGCCAGTGATCAGTTTGCAATGGGAACCTGATTCAGGGTTGCTGCTCACCTGGAAGTGATATGATGATGATATTTCAGAGGGAGGCTGTTGAGATCTCACAGCCTTACAGGGACAATCTGTATCCAAGACCTTTCAATGGAGGAGAGAAAAGAGTGCTTGAAAAAATTGAGCTCTTGCAGGCAGTGCTGATTTTAAGGTGTTGCTGCAGTCCTCTCTCCCAGCTTGCAGGCGAGTTCCTGCTTGTGGTGCAGGATGTGGAGCACTGACGCCATCCTGTGCCTGCCCACGAGGCTCACTGCCATGGGAGTAAGTCCCTCCTAGACCAGCTTCTGTCGTGCTCTCAGGCAGTGTCAGAAGACACCTAGGACTGTGAGACAGGATAGTGGGAGAACACCTCTCTGCTCTGTCCCAAACTTGAGAGCATCTGTTCAAGACACACATATATCCCATAACTTGCAAGGAGTCTAGGTGTATGTAACTTCTCTGTAGGACCTGCTGTGCTTCCTGAAGATTGTAAAGATGTAAGGAGGGGTGAGCTTGCCAGTTTCTCAACACCTGGTATTCATATGCATGTTTTTCCTCCCCTTTTCTCATCCTCCAGCAAAAACCTCTCTCCAGGCGTAAGTGTGCAGCCTGCAAGATCATAGTGCACACACCCTGCATCGAACAGCTGGAGAAAGTGAGTAGAGCCTATCAAGCCCTCTTGCTGTAAGTCCTTCTGGGCAGCCCTTCCTTTTGGGCAGTGAAGCAAGAAGCTTGGGGGACTGCAATGTGTCGTTGTAAAATGGGGTCTTTTGAGGAAACAGTACCAAAAGGATCATCTAGTGACATGATTGGGAACCCAGGCCCCATTTTATTTCAGTAGCAGATGTGTGAGGGGTTTCAGGGCAAGCATAGAACATCTCCAGGGGCTCTGGGCCTGCTGTAGTAAAACAGAGTCCAGTAGATTTCCTTTGGGCACGATGGTTTTACTGATTCCTCTCGTGTGTGCTTGATTTACAGATAAATTTCCGCTGCAAACCTTCCTTCAGAGAGTCAGGATCCCGGAATGTACGGGAGGTGAGAGATCTGCCTGGGACACCACCCTTGCCTTCCCTGTTTGGTGGCAAAAGCAGCAGATACTGCTAGCACATTGGCAGGCATCATGCTGCCTCCTGGCTCCAGCAGGATGGCTCAGTAAAAGGGATGTTTCTTTGCAAGGCAGCAGCACAGACTGAGCGTGAGGAGCTCAGACATGTAGCATCTGCTTGTTTGCATGTTCTAAAACTCCTGCATCTGCATGAGGGGAGCCTGCAGTGTCTGCTGGGAGAGTTTTTTCCTCCTTGTACTGTTCCCCAAGCAAATAGAGGAGACTGTGGCAAATGGTAGGTCCCTGAGTCTCCAGCAATTTGGAAGAGGACAATACAGGCTCACTTCTTGCTTTATCACTCTTCCCTCACCTGTGTGCCACAGGTACTCAGTGTAGCAGTGGAAGATGCCCACAGTGGTGCTGTCATACTCCTTTAGCTCGTGTTTTAATGTACTGGGCATAAGCCTGGGACCTGTCTGCTGAACTGCACTGGCTGAAGCACCTGTCAGGCTTTGTGCTTCACTCTCCAGTCTGTGGAGCCCACTTGGTGCTCTGGGGTGGGTGTGGATGGCTCAGACACAACCCAATGTGACAACACAGCTGCTGCCCCCACATCATGTTTGTGTTGGGACAGCAGATGCAGGAGGCAAAAGGTACTCAAATACAGGGCTGCTGCTTTCTCAAAAATACCAGTGTGGCACAGTAAGGTGAAGCTTTCAGTGTCATTTTAAGCCTTTTTTTCTCCTCTTCTTTTGCTTTTCTTACCATGGATCTTCTCATGTAACTCTTAGTCCAGATCCTTTAGTTGTCCTTCACTTGATTTTGCCTTCTCCCAGAGGGGAGCATGGCAGCATGTGAGCAGTGGCCATGCTGCAAGAGCAATGATCCTGGTTGGCCTGGGTGTCTGGGTCTGTTCCTCCTGGCTGTTCCTGCCTTCTCTCACTTTCTTTTTTTCTTCTCCCTTTAGCCCACAGTTGTCCGGCATCATTGGGTACACCGGAGGCGGCAGGAAGGGAAATGCCGTCAGTGTGGCAAGGTAAGAGGGCTTTTTCTTTTTTTTTTTTTTACTTTTTTTTCCTCAACCTGAAAGAAAGGTAAGGTCAAACCAGAGAGAAGAAAAACATGCTGGGGACCAGAAGTATCCCAGTATTTTGTTTGGCGGCAGCAGCCTTTAGCAATACCAAGACACATGCCTTGTTTTGCAGTGAATCACTTACATAAGTGCTTCCCACGTAGAGTTGTTCTCACCCTAAATCAATCTTGGAGAAGGCTGTGTCCCTGGCATGCTTTCCTTGGGCAGTAGACACACCCCTGCAGAGTGCCTCCCTGATACCATGGTGGTGGTTGGGGCTATCTCACGGGGAGCTGGAGGGCTCCAGGTGCAGGCACACTCTATTTGTTACTGTCTCTCCTGGTGGTGGGAAAGTACTGCTGGGTAGTGGAAAGCTGTGAGGGAATTCCCTAGGCCTCTTACCCTTCCTTCCACAGGGTTTCCAGCAGAAGTTTGCCTTCCACAGTAAAGAGATCGTAGCCATCAGCTGTTCCTGGTGCAAGCAAGCGGTAAGCAAAGCCCCCATTAAGTGTCTCAGCAGTCTATGCTGCAAGTCATGGCCTCAGCTTTCTGCTGGGACTCCCCAAACTGCAGCCTACCCTTAATAGCTTCTCTTACTGGAAGAAGTTGTGCTGGGGGAGGTTTAGGTTGGACATTAGAAAGAATTTCTTTACGGAGAGGGTGATCAGACATTGGAATGGGCTGCCCAGGGAAGGGGTGGATTCTCCATCCCTGGAGATATTTCAAAAGAGCCTGGATGTGGCACTCAGTGCCATGGGCTGGGAACCACGGGGGGAGTGGATCAAGGGTTGGACTTGATGATCTCTGAGGTCCCTTCCAACCCAGCCAATTCTATGATTCTATGATTCTATGATAGCTGGGAGCTCCTAAGAGAAACTTTCTCCTTATTACAAAATGCCTTTGTGGTTTCCTCCAGCACTCCCTGCACTGGCATGGGGGAAGCTGGGAAGAGGAGAAGTTGGCTGTCCCCAGCAAACTGAGAAGCTGAGTTTTCTCTCTGTCTCTTGTCTTCTCCTCCAGTATCACAGCAAAGTGTCATGTTTCATGCTGCAACACATTGAAGAGCCCTGCTCACTGGGGGCTCATGCTGCTGTTGTTGTTCCTCCCACCTGGATTCTGCGGGTCCGACGGCCCCAGGTAACTCACCTCAGCTCTTGTGGCTCTGTCACAACTCTTGATTGTCCAGCAGCTCCTCATGGAGTTATTGAATTTGTTTTTTTTTTCTCTAGAATCCACTGAAATCTAGTAAGAAGAAGAAGAGGACATCATTCAAAAGGAAATCCAGCAAAAAGGGGGCTGAGGTAAGAGATGAGGGGACAGGGAATGGCCTTTTCTTGGAACAGTGCAGGAGCTGAGCAGCAAGAAGCAAAATTTGGGAACAAGGGAGCTTTGCAGTGATCTTAAGGAGAGTGAGGTAGAGAGAGGCAGGGCAGAATCCAGCTATTAGGCTTATAGGGTGACTGGGACATTCTCTTACTCCCACTTCTGATGTATGATGTTAGGTTGTAGCTGGAGGTGGGAGCTCACATTTCCCTTCATGTGCTGAAGGACCTGCACTGTCTCTTACAGGAAGGAAAGTGGAAACCCTTTGTCATCAAGCCTATGCCAGCTCCTCTGATGAAACCCTTGCTGGTGTTTGTGAACCCCAAGAGTGGTGGGAATCAGGTATGGCCTTGTCCTACATCTCAAGAAGACAGTTCTTTAGGTGCATTGCCATTTGGTTGCAGAGGACTCAGTTTAGTTTTGCTTCCCATCTACGCCAGGCTTTGCCTGAGTCCCTCCAGAACAGTTATTTTGGCCTGTCCTCAGGACCAGATGCTTTCTTTCCCCTGTCCAATGGGAACTCCCTGTTCCTTGCTTTAGTCTTTCTTGTCCTCACAGGGAGCCAAGATCATCCAGTCCTTCATGTGGTATCTCAACCCACGGCAAGTTTTTGATCTCAGCCAGGGTGGACCCAAGGAGGCGTGAGTATTGATATGGGCAGCACCCTTCCCTCCCCCAGCCCTGCCCCAGAGATTCCTCCCCAGAGCTCTTCCCACATCTGCTGGAGGCCTGATGCTCCATAGCTCCTTTGCACAAAGAATCCCCCTAGAAGTTCATACTTTGAGAGGCCTCTCTAGGACACGTTGCAGTCAGTCAGTGTTTCCTGCCAAAGTACTGGTCTGATCTCGAAGCTAGTGGCAAAGAGACCAGCTCTGTGGTGACATTCTAGATCATTATGTTCCATTAACATCACACGAATCTTGTCTGCTTGCTGCATTTTGGTTTATATACATGTACACAGGCTGTGGGCACCCTGCTCTTCCCTTGCAAGAACTGGTGAAGCCAAAGCTACTGTGGCTTTGACCACTTCTGTGAACTGCTGTGGTGATGGGGAGGGAGACATGCACGTAGCTTTGTGAATGCTGTGGGCTCTGCAAGTGGAGGGAGCCTCAAACTGCTGAGTAAAATACATTTTCAGTGCCTCTTCCCACACCTCTGTCCCTTCTCTGTTCCCTGCAGGCTGGAGCTGTACCGCAAGGTCCACAACCTCCGGATCCTGGCGTGCGGGGGAGACGGCACAGTGAGTCCCCTTTGTGCCATCAGCACCCTTTGCCCCAGGACTTTCCAGTGCCAGCAGCAGCCCTTCCTACTGTTGTCCAGAACAGGGCAAAATGTGCACACTGTGTCCACGATCCAGCTGGTGACACTGAATATTGAGGGTCCCCCCATGCACTGCTCCATGGAGTGCCAGTCTATGGGTTGTCTGTATTTTCCGGGGGCCAGTATCCTCACTGAGTTTACTGCTATCTCCTGCAGCACCCATTTGGAGCATTAAGGACTGTGAATAGCCTTGGTGGTGGCTAAGGGGACCCATCTCTGCCCCTCTGACATTGCTATTGCTCCAAGTTACCTCCAACTGCCTGATGGTCCCTGAAATAACCAACTGTTTCTTTGTTCTCTCTTGCTTGAACAGGTGGGCTGGATACTCTCCATTCTGGACCAGTTATGCCTCAACCCACCTCCTCCTGTAGCTATCCTTCCTTTGGGGACAGGGAACGACTTGGCCAGGACACTGAACTGGGGTGGGGTAAGTGATCTGCAGAAGAGCTCATTGCTGACAGAGGGGGGCTGAGCACTTCTACTCTGGTTCCAGACACTTGGGTGGGGATTTGCACTGTCTGTCTGCTTTGATTTTCTCTAACTATAGGCCAACAAATAAATGCAGTTTGGATCTTACTGTTCTTCTGACATTTTAATTATTCTGAGTTCGGTTATAATGTATTAGGACATTAAAAAAAGAAATTATTTCAAACCTTAGGAGATTTTTAGAAGGAAGATGTGTTTTAAATGTAAAGTCCTGCTTCGTTGAGCGTTCAAGTACAGTTGATCTTTTTCCCATCCTTTGCTTTGGGATGTCTTCCCAAAGAAGAAGACATCTCTGCAGAAGGTAGGTAGGAGACTCACCAAGTCCTGCTCTTCACCAGGGTTACACAGATGAGCCTCTATCCAAGATCCTGTCACACGTGGAAGATGGGAACATTGTGCAGCTTGATCGCTGGAATCTCCACGTGGCGCCAAACCCTGATGCGAACCCCGAGGAAAAGGATGAGGCAGCTGCTGACAAGGTGCTACACCTCCTCTCCACAGTCATTCCCTGTGTTAGGGGTCTGTGTTCTCCTTCTCCCACTGCCTCAGGCAGCCCAAACACCTGGGGTCCCGCTACTGGCATTTCCCTACTCCAATTCCACCCCTCTCCTTATGGCTCTGACCTGTGGCGTCCATGTAGAGATCAGAAGTAAATGTCCACTGAAAGTTTCTAACTGCAGCTTGCAGCAGGTGTGAGCCCAGTCCCTTTTGATACTATTTCTTTAGCCAAAACATGGGTGATTGCAAGTAGCTTGGATAGCAATGTGTCCTTTTGGGCCATATCCCTTACCCCTGGAAGCCAGGTCCATCATTCCAGGCTGGTGATCTCTGTATTTTCCTTGGGGTGTGTATGGAGTGGAAGGCAACAAGCCTCTGCTCCCTCAGAATCCTGAGCATAGTACATGTCTCTGCTATAGCTTGACCTCTCTTAGCCATCACCACATCCTGGCAGCCTCACCTTTGTTCCATCTTTCCATTTCAGCTCCCCTTGGATGTCTTTAATAACTACTTCAGCCTTGGCTTTGATGCACGAGTGACGCTGGAGTTCCATGAATCCCGAGGTATCCAGGGAGTGGCAAAGCTGGGGCAGGGGCTGTGATAGTGGGGTGCCCCAGAGGTGGGCCCACAAAATATTCCTTGGGAAAATGACCAAGAGGATTGCCCCAGGGACAGGGCTGGAGGTGAATCCTGAGGAGCCAGTGGAGGCTGCAGAGTGGAAGAGGTGCAGAGAGGTGCCTGCATGGGAAGAGAGCTGGGAACTGCCTCCTGGCTGAGGCTGGCTGGAGAGCCATGTCTTGGAAGAGGTGGCAAGTGAAGTGTTTCCATGTGCAGGTCAGTGACCTGGACTTTTTTTCTCCTTTCCCTAGAGGCCAACCCAGAGAAGTTCAACAGTCGGTTTCGGAATAAAATGTTCTATGCTGGGGTGAGTGTGTGAGAATGTCTTCAAAGCAGTCTTAGCATCAGCTGGAGCACAGGTATGACCCTGGCTCCTCTCTGCAAACTCAACTCACTCATCATCAGTTACATGGGCCTTCATATGCACCCAGGCTGCTCCAGAAACTTGGAGTTTCTGGAAAAGGGCTGCAGTCCTGGGAGTCAAAGCTTCCCTTTGGCTGTGAGTGCTGCTGGTGGTACAGCTTGCCCTTTGGCCTGTGGTACAGTTGCTGCCTTGATTTCCTTCCACTGTCATTTTCTGTCTCACAGACAGTAACCCAGGCAGGACCTCTCCCTGGAGCTCTGGTGAAGCAAATCTATCCCCCTACAGAGGAACAAGAAACCTTTTGATAAGAGTCCCCACACTACTTTGTTTTTTTCTTTTATACCTTGGGCCAGTTTTATCTCCCTGGCTAATTAGACCACCTTTCTGTATCTCACCTGTAGGGTTTTGTGTCTGTCATCTTTGTCTCCCCTTCTCTCCATCCTCAATATATCTCCCTAACTGTGTAGCTGGGTGACTTGGTATTTAAGCAGGCCAAGTGCTGCTCTGTACCATCTCACATCTCTCCTGTTTGTGTCTCCCCTCCTCTCTGTACAGCTAAACCCTTGGGGCACCCTAGGATCTGTGTAACAGAGGCCATGCTGTCACATCAGCTCTGTTTTATGGTACTTCATTGCAGCTTAAGGTGAAATTTGTCTCTTGAGTCTCTCACAAGAGGAGATCCACCCTGCCAGCTCTTCCCTAAAGCTGGGACGGGGCTGTCAAAGGAATACTGCGGGGTGCTACTGAAGGTGCCCTGAGGTTTTTGGTAGGCAAAATGGCCAGAGGAATGGTTTAGGTTTTTTGGGGAGGGGAGAAGAGAGGGCTTCTGCCAATGGACAAGGGAGGGATTTGCTGCTTTCAGGCTTCCAGGCTGCCTGTTTCAGGTGCTAATGCTGTCTCTTGCCTTGACAGACAGCTTTCTCCGACTTCCTCGCAGGGAGCTCCAGAGACCTGGCAAAGCACATCAAGTTGGTTGTGAGTGTACAGGGCTGCTCTAGGCCAAGGGGGGGGGGGGTTTGAACTATGGAGAGGTGAGGAGTGGTCCCTTGGCACACTGGATACCTTAGGACTGGGGAGAGGATGTGTTCCTGGGGACACTATCTTCCTCTGGCATGAAAGGCAGTCACTGCAGGGAGCAGAGGGGAAGGTCATTTCCTCCCAGGGGCCAGGGTGAGCCAGCATCCCTCTTATATCAGCTGAATGCCCTTGTGTTGTCTCCAGTGTGATGGGATAGACCTGACTTCCAAGATCCAGGACCTGAAGCCCCAGTGCCTGGTCTTCCTGAACATCCCCAGGTGAGCAGACCCAGGGCTTACCCTCATGTGTTTGGTGGCATCACCATGCCACAGAACCCTGCCCAGGTTGGTTTGAGTTTGGACAGTCCATGCATTGCTTGCTCTCTCTTCACAGGTACTGTGCAGGTACCATGCCCTGGGGTAACCCTGGGGAGCACCATGACTTTGAGCCACAACGCCACGATGATGGCTGCATTGAAGTTATTGGCTTCACCATGACATCCCTGGTGAGTTGGTGCCATTGCCAGTTGTAGCTATCAAGGAGGGGAGCAACTGGTCCCATTGACCAAGAATCCACAGCTTCCCTCTTGAAGAGCTGTAGTTCTGGCCTGCAATCTGAAATTCAGGCCAGGTGCTGTCATGCCCTGGTCTCTGTCAATCCCTTCCAGGACTTGGTTTGTTTGCAGCATCTGGCTGACAGTGGCTGCTTCCCCAATCTGACCCTCGGTCCGTGCTCTCTTCTCACTTTGGACCTCTTCACAGGCTGCCTTGCAGGTCGGTGGCCACGGGGAGAGGCTGTGCCAATGCAGGCAGGTGGTTCTCACCACATCCAAGGCCATCCCCATGCAGGTGGATGGAGAGCCCTGCAAGCTGGCAGCTTCCTGCATCTACATCTCCCTGCGCAACCAGGCCAACATGGTGCAGAAGACCAAGCGTCGCAACTCCATGCCTCTGCTCAACGAGTAGGTTCCTCACATCAATTTCCCACCTCCTCTCCAAAGCAGAAGGGGCGGGGGAAAACAAATTGCCCCTCAGTTCAGGAAGGATATTGAGGTCCTGGAGCAGGTCCAAAGGAGGCAACTGGGCTGGTGAAGGGACTCGAGCACAGATCCTATGAGGTGAGGCTGAGGGAGCTGGGGGTGTTGAGGCTGGAGAAGAGGAGGCTCAGGGGAGACCTCATCACTCTCTACAACTCCCTGAAAGGAGGTTGGAGCCAGGGGGGGGTTGGGCTCTTTTCCCAGGCAACTCTCAGCAAGACAAGAGGGCACAAGAGGTCTCAAGTTGTGCCAGGGGAGGTTTAGGTTGGACATTAGAAAGAATTTCTTTAGGGAGAGGGTGATCAGACATTGGAATGGGCTGCCCAGGGAAGGGGTGGATTCTCCATCCCTGGAGATATTTCAAAAGAGCCTGGATGTGGCACTCAGTGCCATGGGCTGGGAACTGCAGTGGGAGTGGATCAAGGGTTGGACTTGATGATCTCTGAGGTCCCTTCCAACCCAGCCCATTCTATGATTCTATGATTCTAAATGGGACTAAGCCATTACTCCCGGGGGCATTTCAGTCCCCTCTCGAGAAAGGCCTGGGTAAGGGATCAGGTCACAGAAGTGGGTTGTCTCTTTCTGATCTCTTCCCTTCCCTCCCGCATGCAGCCAGCAGCCGGTGCCCGAGCGGCTGCGGATCCAGGTGAGCCGAATCAGCATGCACGACTATGAGGCTCTGCACTATGACAAGGAGAAGCTCAAGGAAGCCTGTGAGTGACCAAGGGGGGGGAGCCCAGCAGTGTCCTCAGCTCGGCTGTGTGAGGTGGTGAGGTGTTGGGGATGGGGTGTGGGCTGCTCCCTGAGTTGTGTCTGTTCCCTGTCATGCAGCCGTGCCGCTGGGGATAATTGTGGTTCCAGGAGACAGTGACTTGGAGTTGTGCCGGACTCAAATTGAGAGGCTGCAGGAGGTGAGGCTTTGCCTGGGAAGTAGTAACGGCTTCATGCCAGGGATGGAGGAGCTCAGGAAGAGATTTCTAAGCCTCTTTGACCTGCATGCACCCATGCTCCTGCTTGATAGCAGGTCACAGTTTTCCTGCACCCCATAATGGAGACAGGATCCCAAGCTGGTTGGCTTGTTGCTCCTTCCTCTCTGTCAGCCTCTCTCTCAGTGCTGCTCTTCTAACCTTGTTCTTCAGGCTGAGAGTTTCAGTAGCCCAGAGAAATTAAGGAGCAGTGAAAAAAAATCTGCATTCATCATATGGAGGCCTGTCACCCCCTGGGTGTTTGGGGAGGCCTTTCCTCTGTCCCTTTTGTTGCTGTGCTTTGTTCCTTCAGCCTTTTGCGGGCTTTCTATTTTCTGGCACAGCTCTCCTCTCCCAGGGTGCCTGGATTACTTTTTTTACTCCCATCTTACTCCCTTCTCCAATTATCTTTATTTCCAAGTACTAACTTTTGTGCTTCTGCCAATCTACTAGTGCATGTCCACAACCTGGACACAGGCTGTGTAACCCTTGCTTCTGGTGAGCAATGCCTTCTGAGCCCATGGCATACCTCTGGTGCTATAATGTTCAGTCTGGTTTTCTCTCAGAAGATTGAAAGGACCTCACTCAGCCTCTAGTTAGCTGGCCTTTGTGCCTAAGAAAATCCCATTGTGTGTGCAAAGTGTTCTGCAGGGCTGCTTGCCCAGGCTGGCATCAGCTCCTTGCTTTGCCTGTTCTTCATGCCTGTCCCCTGCCTTCCTGTTGCCCAGACAGACAGGCCATGCAGACAGATGCATGCCTGGCAGCTTCTGGGCTCAGAGGGTAGGGCTTTCTTATGGCATCAACCTGGTAGACTGATGCCTCAGCAACCTCCTGTGCCTGTAAAGCTGTGCATTGACACTGGTGCTCTTCCATCACTGCACAGTGTTTACCTCTTCTCTCTCCTTGTGCAACTACTGTGCTCTGGCCTTAAGGCAGTTCAGTTACCAAGGAACTTGGCCAGGCAGTAAAACCATATAGGAGAGGACATTAAGCAACATCAATGGGATGAGAGAGGGGTTGGGGGGCTGCTCAGACAAAGGCTGTAACAGCACACCTTGCCTTTCTGCAGGATTTCCTTCCACAGCCCTCTGCTTTAGAGCACCTGCTCTTTCAGGTGTGTATGGCCTGACTCCATCACCCAGGCCCATCTGTCATGCATGCCATGCCAGTCTTGTGGTCTTGTCTTGTGGCCACTCTCTCCAGTGAGCTGGTGTGTGTTGGCTACAGTGTCTTATGCTGCTGCCTGTTTCTGTGTGCTCTGCTTGTCTTCAAGTTCCTCTTTCCATCCATACACTTCTGGTCCTCCCTGTCTGCAGGGACCTCCCAAAGCAGGGAGAATACTCTGGGTAGAGATGGGAAGGCCAAGAGACACAGCCTTGTTATTGATTTTTTTTTTTCTTATGCAGGAAGGAGATGGAGCCAAACTGAAGACACTGTCATCCCAGAAGCTGTCACCCAAGTGGTGTTTTCTGGACTGTGAGTATCATCTTCCCCTGCAAGTGCTGTGTCTGAATTTGGGAGGGGTGAGGGGACAGACCCTTAGTTACAAGTCACTGAGGGCCATGTGGCACTTGAAACTTATGAATGTTGAATGCTGGGATCTTTGCATCTTTGCCTGTACTTTGCCCCGGGCTGTCTCTTATTTCCAAAGAGCTGAAGGCAGTTTGAAGGCCTGTGGTCTGTCACTATGGGGCTTCTTCTCCCTTGCTTGGAAGTATCTTTCTCCTCTCCCTTTGCCTTCACTGACTAAAATCATCCAGAGCTCTCCCTCTGTACCTGGAAGCTGGCCAAGAGAAATCCCTGCTGTAGAGCACAGCAGAGCAGAGCCAGGGGTTGCAAAGTGAGCCTGAGAAGCCTTGTGCTAGGCAGAAAGGATGCAGCTTCTCCCCTCAGGGTTCCAGCCCTTCATGTGTGGCTGCTGGTTCTGCTGCTCCCAGGACTGCTGTACTAAGACTGCTTTCCTTCCTCTTGCCAGTCTCCCAGCAGCAGGTTCTGGGCTCAGGAAAATGTGTCAGGAAAAGAGGCCAGAAACTCATTCAAGGCAGCACAGGCTCATTCAAGTGGCTGAGTCACAGACCTTCAGCAGCAGCTCCCTGGCTGTAAATCTCCAGCTAGGACAGGATAAACTGAGCTTTTTTACTTCTCTCATCTGCTCTGGCCTGTTCCCATTCTGATTGCAGAGAGAATTCCCTGGATCCCCGAGGGTGCCACCACAGCATCTTGGCCTGGGCAGGTTGCTGGGCAGTTGCTGGGCAGACTGGTGGGGCACAGGGAAAGTGCCACCCAACTGCATGTTGTATGAGAACCCAACATGCCTGGGGCTGTGCTTTTGCTTGTCCTGTTCTCCCTGATGATACCTTAAGTTCCCAGACCCTCCCTGCTCCCCTGGGACCACTTGGGTCTGGCTCCAGCACAGCCACTTTGATCCATTGGTGTTGAAGGATCTTCTCTCCTGCTGTGGGGATCTCTCCTCTAAAGATGAGCAGAGGGTTGCACTCACTCTGCCAGCAACAGGCCAGAGGCTGGTTTGAAGTTATCCTGCTGTCCTAGGAGGCAGGGGCTTGGATCTGCAACCCATGGTGGTGTCCTCCATTGTACCTGGCAGTCACAAGCTCTGACATGTCCTTGTGGTGGTCTGTGGGGTGTTTCTCAGTCAAGTCAGTGGGAGACTACACTCCCTCTTCTCCCAGCCCTGCTTAGTCCCTCTGTTTCTCAATATGGGTATCTCACATGAGACAAGGTGCATCGTGGTGAATTGGAGCAGTTCCTTACCTGGTGCTGAGATGTGCATTGCACAGCCCTGAGCTCCATCTGCTTGGGCTAATGCTGCATTGCAACTGCAAGACTGGAGCACTCAAAAGCCCCCAGAAAGGCCACAGCCTCAGCTAAATATGTTCTGCCTTCCTGTGAGGAGTCATTGAGGAGGAGGCAGCAAGCAAAGGGATGTTTGACAGGGACATGTTGATCTGCAGGTCCAAGGAACAAAGAGGACAACAACAGGGTTGCAAAGAGAAGGGCACTGCTCCTCATTAGTGGGTGCTTTGTTTTGCCCTCCATACAAGCTGGATAGTTCTCTATCACTCAGTGCTAGAAAGAGGCCATCTTCCTCTTTGCATGCCAGTAATCACCCTGTCTTTCTTTCCCTGTCTTACAGCAACCACAGCTGATCGCTTCTACAGGATAGACCGTGCTCAGGTGAGTGTGGCCTTGTCCCACCTTCCACTCTTGTCCCCCCCAGCATCTCCTGAGAAGGCACCTGGCTGTCCTCTGTTCACACGGACTGCAGGGAAGCTTAGCCTCTGGGATGTGCAGGTCTCACACCACTGCCCTGCCCTGTGGCATCCTTTGGAGGGGTGGTGTGACAGGCCTAGCCCAGGACCAGCACCAGGGCCTCCAGATTCCAGAAGAAAAGGGAGGAAGCATGGGCAGGAGCACAGAGAGTTGGGTTGGGAGATGCCTGAAGGACCCTACAGCAGAGGAGATAAAAAATAGCAATGTTATTCAAGGCTGGCTGGGCACCCACTGACTGGGGTTGTCTCAAGAAGGGGGATGTGGGGATGAGATACATGGTCCATCTGCTAAGTTAGCAGAAGATAGGAAGCAGGAAAAAGACAAGCAGAGGCTTTCCTGGCATGGGCCCCAGGACTCTTCAAGCCAGCATCACTCTGCTGAACAAGTGGGTGGGCTACAAGGAATGCAGTGTGAGGGGATGGAGCTCTACAGAAGTAGGTCTTGCTTCTGAGGAGATGGATTTGTGTTTTTCAGGAGCACCTCAACTATGTGACTGAGATCTCTCAGGATGAACTCTTTGTGCTGGACCCAGAGCTGGTGATCACCCAAACTGTGGGCACCTCTCCTGCCATGCCTGACCTCGTCGACTTGTCTGCCACACCCACTAAGCAGCATTTTGCATTCCCCTCCTCCTCTCCATCCTCCTCTCCTGCCCCAAGGTAAGTCTGGAATGGGAATGCTGGACTTTAGGAAGGATGGACAGTGATGAGAGAGCCAGGACGGGCTTCCTATTATTGATCCCTGGGTCAAGCATCTCCCTGGAAGGCAGCAGGAATTCAGTGCTGAGTTAAACTAATGAGTGAGATGCCATCCCATCTTCCCAGCTCCTCTGCCAGTGCTGCTGGAGGCAGTAAGGCATCACCAGGTGGCTCAGCCATGGTGTCAAGCTCCAGCATCTGGTCCATGAGGCAAAGGCCATGGGTGTCTTTCTGGCCAGCTAAGGCCAGCGTTTGGGTATGGGTGGGCAGCAGAGCTGAGAGCAACAAGAGAAGTAGGAGTAGGGATAGGGAAGAACTAAGATCAGAGAAGCAGCGGATGGCATGGCCAAAGAGCAGAAGTCCCTTGGCCTGCCTCTGCTTCTGCCTGTTGGAGGAGTGCCCTGGGCAGGCTTCTCTGCTGGCATGCCTTTACCCACAGCATGCCCTCTTGGGAGATCTGCTGCCAAGACTGGCATAGTTAAACCTTTTCTTCTTTCCTTCCAGTGCTGAACCTGAGCACTGCCTCCCATACAAAGGTGAGTCCTGTCACTCCCCCTTGCAGGTCATGCTGTTTTGGGTTTCAGCCACATTTTTTTGGGCCCATCTTTTCCCTGACATACAGGCAGGAGCTCTACTGTTTGTGTCCTGGGTGGGAGCCCTGCAGGCTCAGAGGTGGGTAGGGGAGACCTGACAGTGATGTGTGAGCACTGGGGGGCTGAGCTTGGGGGCTGGAGAACCCAGGAGGTTGGAGCACAAGGTCAGGGGCCTCACTAAGCTGAGCAAATGGAAAATGTTTCCTGGAGCTTAAGCAGAGTCCAGTGCCTGGAAGTGTGAGAGAGTCATGAGTGAGCAGTGTCTTGGCTGCTGGCTGATGCCCAGGAGATCTGCTCCTAGGTTCCATTACAAGAACTCATCCTGCCCATGTGCTGAGACTGCTCCCCCTGTGTGCACTCCTCCCTGAGGCTGAGGTCTTGCTGCATCCACAGTTAAATACAGTCTCCCTCCCTGGCTTGTCTCTTATATGCCTGAAAGTGGAGGAGCCAAGTAAAACCAGTCTCACCAAGCAGTAGCACCTAGAGGAGCTCCAGCTGACTGCTCTGATCCTCCAATGCCCGGTCCTTTGGTCCATGATTAGGTAAATGGCATTACATCTTGGCCTTTCTGACCCCAACCTATCTCCCTTTGCAGATGACCCTCTGATAGAAGCTGCTAAGAGTGGCAACTTCAGCAAGGTAGGTGCTCCTGCTGCCTGCTCAGCAGGTTTGCCCCTTGGGCTGCAGGGAGGCCTTCCAGCCATGCTCCACAATTGCTCTGGAGTGCCTCCCTTCAAGGGCTTTCCTCCAGGAGTGATGGCTGGAAACCAGGAAGGCTCCTGGCAAGAAGCTGAGGGGACATGAAGGGAAGGGACTTGGGAGTGTGGCTGAGCTGGACAAATCTCCCTGCCAGGCCCCAAATATCCACCCAGCCTGCTGGGTGTACCCTGGGGACATGATGCCAAGGCTTGAAGGGCTTGGAGCTGGGAAAGGCAACTCATCCAGAGCAATCTTGTTGATTCTGCAGTTCCAAGAGCTGCACCGGGCTGGAAGAGACTTGATGGTGCGAGACTCTTCAGGCCAAACTGTCCTCCACCATGCTGTCAAATCAGGGAGCAAGGACATTGTCAAATACATCATCGAGAATGGTGAGCTGGGGCCACTCAGCAAGGGAGGCTGGCAGCTGGAAAAGCCCAGCCCTCTCCTCTGAGGAGGCACTCCTGGGCTTAGAACTCTTCTTTCTGGGTTTGCTGCCTCCTCCTTCTGGCTTACAGGCTTTCCCTGGCATCTCTCTGCCAGTACTGGGGTGCTCTCTTGGCTGTTGCCACATCATGGCAGGGGTTAGCATGTCTCTGGGACACATTTCTGTGTCATGCTTCTGCCTTCAGGTCGGCTGACCCGTTGTTTTTGGCAGCTCCCACTGAAACAGAGGCCACTTTATTTCTGTTTAGAGTAATAAACTCTAAATAAATAACTGTAGTGAGTTCACAACTCTTCTTCTCTGGTCTCAGCTGTGTTCAGATCCAATTGCTGGCCTGATTGCTTTGGAACTGGGACCTTAGCAGGCAGCATGGATGTAGCAGCCCCTGTGGAAAGGTGCTGAGGAGCAGGTGGGTCTGTCTCTGCCCTGCAGTCAGGTCTCACCCTCCACTGTCTTTCTCTCCACAGCCCCTTCAGAAATCCTCGATGCCACAGAGCAGGAGAAGTAAGTTGCTGACTGACTTGCATTAACTGTTGGCCACACTGTCTTGTGAGGTGACCTCTTGTTTGGGCACTTCTCAGCTGCCCTTGCTCTCGTTACCACTCATGGTTCCCACTCCACTCTGGACTGACCCATCCCCATGCAGCACCCCCTCCTCTGCCAGGGCTGCCTGGACAAGCATGCAACCCACCACGAGCTTCTGCTGCAGCCGAGTTGCTGTCCCTCACTGCCACCCACACATGCCACGTGTCCCCATCCAGGGGAGACATCTCACATCTCCTCCTTTCCTCCCCAGTGGTGAAACCAGCTTGCACCAGGCTGCAGCCTTACGCCAGCGCACTATCTGCCACTACATCGTGGAGGCTGGGGCTTCGCTCATGAAGACAGACCTGCAGGTGATGGCAGGGAGGCTGGCAGTGTGGCTTTTGGGGAGAGCCAGGGGGCTACCCTGAGGAGCAGGGCACCAGGAGGACAGAGCAAGAGTGCTCTGGGTGGGGTCTTTGCCAGCCAGAGAGGAGCCGGCATGAGACGCCCATGCTTGAAACAGAACCCAGCTGCAGAGGGGTTAAATCCTCTGTTCCCTGTTCTTCTCTCCCTGTTGTTTTATTAAATTAGAATTGAGGAGCTGGAATGTCTCATCCCCAACTCCCCCTTTCCACCCTCTGGGGTCAGAGCAAGGACAACCTTCCAGCTGCAGAACTCCCCCCCTCTCCCTCCTGGGCTGCCACGATGGGGACACTGGGAGCTCCTCTCTGTGGGTGAAGCTGTTCCACAGTGAGTGGGAGCTGGCAGTGGCAGCCCTCAGATGATGCCAAGTTAATTGAGACATGCCTTGGTGCTGAGGAGTTGTGCCAGCCCCAGCAGAGGAGTCACAGTAAGGGGGCTTGAGGCCATATTTTGGTAAAGGAAGTTCCTGGGGCTGACATGCAGCAGAGGGGGTGTAGTCCCATCTGTCTGTCAGGGACTCATAGTGATGGGCTGTAGCAGAAGATGTGGAGCAAAACAAGAAGGTGCAATCTGTCAGCCTGGGACACAGGGCTGGAGCCCAGCCAGCAGGTACAAATTTGTTGAGGGCAGTGGAGCCTGGGCACTGCCTCAGACAGAGTGCAGCCCCCATTGCCAGCTGCCAGGGGGATGCTGTGCAATCTCTGGCTCCCCCTCACTCCTCCTCGGTCCTGGCCAAGGCTTGGGACTTTCACAGTGCCCAGAGCAGGTCTGATGGGGCTGGGGACAGCCAGCAGCTGTGGGATGAGATGGTGATGCCCAAGTTAGGGGGTGACTAGGGAGAGGTTGGGGTAGACAGCAGCCCCCAGCCCCTTCATCTGCCTGAAGGAGGGGAGCAGCCCCCAAAGTGCCAGCACAAAAGGGAGCACTGCTCAGGCATGATGGCTGCTCCAGGGAATGAGGCTTGCATGTGCCTGTGCAAACGTGTGCCTGGGACTGTAGCTGACTGGGGACCCCTTTGTGCCACTGCACTGACCTTGCATAGGCCCTGGGTCACATTGTGAACCCCAGCACAAGTTTGGAGCAGGCTGATCCTGGTCCCTGCCACCGTGAGGAAGGCTGAGCCATATGGGCTAGCAAGGACCCAGCAGGGCAGAGGGGCCCTGGCAGCTTTGGTTTCAGGCTACAGGCAGTGGGGCTTCTGCAGGTTGTTGGGAAAGAAACTCAATTCCTTGTCTGTTTTTCCCCCAGTTTGTTAAATGAGCACTTGCCCTCAGGGCTTACAGGGAGGAGGCCTGAGGAGAGAGGCTGTGCAGGACCCCAGAGCATGCCCAGTCTTTGGGTACACATATGAAAGAGGGGCTTTCTTGCTGCATCACACCTCTCCACAGACTTACACGGGTGGGCTTTTGTCCACAGCCACATCCAGGCTCAGTGGAGAGACTGTGTGTCTGACCATTGTTCCTGCTGCAGAAATACATAGCAGGTTGTCCTGGAGGCCCCAGCACCCGTCTGCAGCCACCTGTACCCCACTGTGCACCTAGGGACAAGCAAGGCAGGCTTGGCATCCCTTCTGTGGCCAGTTTTCAATGGCTGCAGCAGAGTGCCAGCTTTCTGTGGTCTTTTGCAGTGCCATGGCAGAGCCCAGGCACTTGGCAAGGGGGAGAGAAGGGGGAGACAAGAGGGAGCTGGGAGCTGTTAACAGATTTGCTTTTTATGGAGTGTGGGAGTTCATTAGTGAACACAGTCCAGATGGCTGCAATAAGCTGGTGAAATGTGATCCCCTCTGGGAGCAGGAGTGCTAGCCAGGCAGGGAGGGCAGGAGGGAAGGGGAGGGCAGGAGGGAAGGGGGGTTGAGATTCCCCAGACATACCTCTCATTCCTCACCCTCTCTAGCCTGCCTCCCCAGCACTGGGGTAGAGCAGGTCATGGGGACCTCCCTTCACCTCTTCTCGGGGAGCTGGTGATGGCTGGGGTGAGTCCCTGTCCTGGTGTGAGGCTGGTGGCTCTTCAGGGGACAGCTTCCAGCCCTGGAGCAAAGTCAGGCTCCTTGGGAGCAATCTTTTGCTCCATAGGGAGCACATGGATATTTGGCTACCGCTCAGTAGCGGGGTTTGGGGTTTGGCTGCAGGCTTTGCTGGTCCCAGTTGCAGCCACCTTTTTTGTCTGTGAACAGAGGCACCTTTTGGATGCTGAGGCAGTGTCTAGGCAGTGCTCTGCACTCTTGACATCTCTTGCCTCCTTTGTGCAGGGAGACACCCCCAAGCACCGGGCTGAGAAAGCCAGTGACCCTGACTTAGCTGCCTACCTCGAGAACCGACAGCACTACCAGATGATCCAGAGGGAGGACCAGGAGACTGCTGTGTAGTGCTCAGCTTGCCTTAGCCTAAGCCAGCTTGGGAAGGATGAGAAGAGGACAATGGCAACTGAAAGAGCTGTGAGTCTAGCCCAGCCCTCCCTAGATGTCAACCTGGTCCCTGGAGGAGATGGAGACAGCAGAGCTCTGCCCCAGGCTGGGCTGGGACTCTGTTTATGAGGACAGTGGGTATTTGGAAATTGAAGCCTGGCTCTTTGTGTTGTCCCCCACTTCACCCCTCATCCACCATGTTCCCTGCCCTGAATGGGCTCCTTCCTGCAGCCCTGTTGGGATAGGCCAGGCTGAAGCCCCAGGTCACCCTTGTGCACGGTAGTGATGCCAGTGCCCCTTCTGCAGGCTGCTACCTATGATCCTTGTGGGATGTTGTTGCTTGACCTGTCTCCCTGCCAGCAGTGCCCCTTCTTTAGATGCTTGGCTAGGTTTTTGTTTGGCTAGGTCCTGTTCCTCCTCCTGTCTGGCACAGCCATGGGATGTGGAGGCAGACAGCAGAGGCCCTGAGCCTCAGACTTTGCCCCCATCATGACTTACTGCCTCTGCCTCCTCCTCCCTCCTGTTGGTCTGAGGCTGCCCCAAAGTCTCCATATTTCCCTACAAGGGCCTTCTTCCCTCCTGGCTGCCTTCAGTGCTCAGACAGTTGGCAGTCTAGCCCAGAGCAGAGATGGCACAGAGGAAGGCTACTGAGCCCTCCCACCATCCTTCACCCCATTGGGCTGGGTGGGGCAGCCTGCACACCCAGTGTCTGCTGGACATCTCTTCATTAGACTGCTGCATCATGTAGCCATGGTGAAGAGCTGGACTTTGCCAGGGCAGTGGCAGCAATGGAGCCTGTTTCCCAAATGCTGACTTGGCTGCCCTCCCTGCTTCAGCTCCCACACACAATATTGCACTGGGCTGGAGGGGCAGTGTTGGGGTCAGTGCTGCTCTCAGGGATTACCCCCATGCTCCTCAACATGCACCCTCCGAGTCTGACTCCTGCCATCCCCCAAACTGGGCACAGGGGTTTGCAAGGAAAACTTAGGAGCTTGCCTAGCCCAGACACAAGTTCCCTGAGCAGGCCACCAGCTTGCCCTGTCTGGTTGTAGCAGAAAGTGGGATTTGGATGCATAGGAAGCATCAGGGCTCCCAGCTCCACACACGCCTGCAATGGGGTGGCATTTCTCCTACCACCTGCCATGGGGCACCACAGCACATCTACCCAGTGGGTACTGAGCATCTGCAGAGCCATTGAGCCAGCTCTTCAGCCAGGCTTTTGTAGCACCTACAGTCTTCTGGGACTGGGAGGTGCCAGCAGAGGAAAGCTGATGACTCTAGGCCTTGCAGATCTGCTTGGCACCTTCAGGTGGGTAGGAGTTGGGCAGCAGGTTGCTGCTCACAGCTGGGGTCCTGGGAGAGGGTTCTGCTGCTGCATGGGCTCTGCAGTCCCACCTGCATGCACACCTAGCAGCACCCACTGGGTAGTGCTGGTTGGCACCACTTGAATCTCTCCTAATACCAATAAAAGGGTATGTGGATACCACAGAGAGCTAGGCTGCTATTTAGGCTTTTTGGGCAGAGGTCAGTTGGAGGATGGGGTTTGCTCTCGTGGAGAGCAGAGGCACAGGGCAATGCAGAGTGACCAGGGCCAGCAGCAATATTGGCCATGAATAGCAATAGAGTCCTGACACATTCAGAGCTGGGATGCTTCAGCAGCACCCACACTTCCCATCAGCACTGCTTGCTGGCCACCAACAGACAAGGCACTGTTTTCTTCTCAGAGGTGCAAACCCCTGCCAGGACATCCAGCCCAGAGGCATTTACACCTGTAGCTTCCCCCTTTCTCCCTGTTTTTGTATCTTCCCCTGTAGTTTTTGTACACACTGTCCACCTCCCTGCGTGGCCCCTCTGTGCACGTGTGAGCTGAGTTGCTCTGCAATTCCAAGCCTGGCTTGAATTTCAGTGAAGGCAGAGGGGGTGTTGGTCACCCTGCCCCCTGAGGACAGAGGTTCTGTGCAATACCTGGGTTTGTGTTTCTGAGACACTGTCATAGGACTGTATTTTGTAACTGAGGGTGCAGGTTCCAGCAGGCCAAGAGCCTGGCATGAGCCTGCATTCCCATCACTTTTCAACTCGGACCGTTTGGATGTTGTTGTTCCTTGCCACTGAAATAAAGAGATGGATGTTTTAGTTCTTGTCTTGCCACATCTGTGACAACTCTGCACGAGTGAGATCTGGAGCTGCAGTGCCAAGGGCTGGGATTATCTCCTGTAGGAAGACTATCTGATTACAAAAGCAAGGGATTAGGGATGCTTCTGTTTCCAGACCTGGACAACTGCAGGGAACACCATCTCACCTAGAGTTTCCTTAGCCCTGGTGATGAAATGCTGGTGAGGGAGCTGGAGATGCACACAGTAGGTGATGGAGAGCTGTACTTATTCCTTAAACTCTGATTCCTGAGGGCAGTTTGGCAGCCTGCCTGTCACTCCTGCCACCCTCTCTCTGCCCAGAGAAGTGGCCTCCCCCAGCTGCATTGTCCCTACCACCCCACATTCTTCCCTTACAGTGCCTTCAGCCTTTCAGCTCCTGCCCAGAGCTAACAGTGGGGGGGTATCTATGGTGGGTGTAAGGCACCAAATTGTCCTTTATGCCCTTGGCTGCTGCCCAGGGACCAGAGAGATGTGTGACTGGAAGGAGGGGGCTTGCTCCCCTTCAGTGCCCAGATCCTGGCATGTTGGCTTTTGGCCAGTGTCTAGGCAGCAAGGACAGTCAGTAATGATGGCAATGAGAATTTTCTAGCTGCCTCAGTATCAAACTGACCGTAGGGGAGAGAAGTGGTCCCAAACGTGATGGCTGATGAGGGGTGTTAGGAAAGGAGCAGTCTACCTTTGGCAGAGAGCCCTGCCCTTCTCTCAAGGGGCCTCAGCATCCCCCCTTTCTCCCTTGAGGGTGTCAGAGATCCAGAGGTCTGTCTGGTCTCCAGTGGGATGGAAACACAGCTGTGGGTGTATGTTTCAGGGCATGCATGGAGGCTGGGGAAGGCTGTGCAAGCCCAGACCTAGCTAAACATAACTGGGGTGACAGGAGTTGGCCTGCCCTGTGCCCACCCCTGTAAGTCTGAACAAGGAAAACATCCCCCTTGTGCGCAGCTGCCCTGCACTGGCACTGCCACACCATGCAGTAACTGTGCCCCAAGAACCAGGCTTTGACTGAGGATGGAAAATGTGGAGCTAATATGCTGTGAATTATCTTGTGACCTTTTTAGAGGTGAAAAGCTCAAGCAACTTCAGGTAAACACACCTGGGTTGATCACACCCCCTCTCTTCCCTCCTTCCCTCTGTATGAGGCCCCTTTCTGCAAACACAGCCTTCTGCTGCTTGTTTGAGCTTGGGAAGGAGCTGTTTTCCTGCTCTGCATCCCTCAGAAAGGGCCCACAGGGACTGACTGCTGAGGCTGATATGCACCAGTGCATCTCTGATCTCCCACACAGCTAGCACCTGTCTCCTGGTCCCCAGCCTGAGGAGGCAACAGGAGATGAATGGGAATGTCTGGAAACAGGGAGTGACAATTTGCACAAGGCTTTGAGCTGAGGACTTAGTGGGGTCTCTGTCTCCCACCCAGACACAGCTGAAGAAAAAGCAGCAGCTCTTACCCCACACCCACCTCTTCACAGATCCACCAGGCCCACCAGCTCATCACTGCTCATCACTAAGACTTGCAAACCTGATGCCACTGAATCCCAGCCAAAAGCAGCACACCTAGATAGGCCCTTCCCCTTCTTTTTTGATCTTGCAGTTTGTCTCTGCAACTTTATTCAGCTTTGGCTTAAAGGCTCAGGGAGCTAGGAGGACTACCTGTCTGGCTGTCATGACCCATTTCTTCACCCTGTGCTCAAAGGTTTGGCCCAGCACATCCAGACCCCTCACCACCCAGAGCAGAAGCCATTGTAGTGTGTGTGTGTATGTGGTGAGGAGAGGAGATGACATTTCCCCACAGTTGCCAGCTCTTGAAACCTCTGCAGATGTCCAGGGAACTGCCAGCAGAGTGTGAGTTACATGTGGGAATCTCTCAGGAAGCCATTCCTAGTTGTGAAGAAACTCCTAAAAAAATAGCCCCCCAACTCTACCTGTGGTAGCCCTGCTCTCAGCAGCCTTCTTCCAGGGTAAGGGGTGGAAAAATGTTTCCATACCCCACCACAGCCCAATTCTTCTGGCATGACTCTTGCCCTTCTGGCTAGTAACTCCAGAAGAGAGTTGTCTTGGCTGCTGCCTCTCCAGACCTCCTGAAAAAAGGGGGGTGGAAGGAGGGGAGCAGTCACATCTTCAAGGTCCTTTCATCCCAAACCAGCAGTCCAGCCTCTTATTGCTGTTTGGTCTAAGGAGAAGGGCTGCAGCATGGCTGAGCTGGGAAGTTGCAGGTCATGAAGGACATGGAAGATTCCTGGGCCAGCATGGAAGTGATGTCCTTCTTCAGGTGCTGATCAGGTATCTCTTACCTGCAGTCTCCTATGAAATGCAGAATGAGCGGAGAAGATTGAGAAGGGCAGAGACCATGATAAAGTTGGTCCATCAATGCTAGGTGGCCTTGATGGAGAAGGAAAAGACTCAGGGTGGTTCCCTTCACTCCATCTAACCCCAGGGGCCATCTTCTAGTGGGTATCAGAGCAGTGCGCCCCAAACAGCTTGCCCAGCTGTTCAGTTTGCACCCCTTCAGATCCCCACGATGCAGTGGGCTGAAAATCCTTGGCTTATTTGGTACTAGGCCACAGACCCAGAGACAACATGCCCAGTGCAGAGGACAGACGGGGACATGCCCCGCCGGGCACCCTGGCACACAGGGGCTGAGCCGGCGATCCCCGGTCACCCGCCCCCCCGGGGCCGCCCTTCCGCTGGCCGGCCTGGCTTTGTGCCTGAACGGGGGCCAGAGGAGGAGCTTGCGAAAAGTTTTGGGTTAAAAATCCACCTTTTTTTGCTGCCAGCCGAGCCTGACGTCAGGGGCCGCTGTAGGCTGCGCGAAGTCTCCGCACGCGGCCGCCACACAAAGGCAGCAGCTCCGCACCGCCCCGCACCGCTTCCCGCCGCAGGTGAGTGAGCACCCTCCGTGCGCGGGGTCAGACCCCCCACCCCAAACCCCCCACCACCCTCCGGCAACACGAGCGGCCACCTTCTCCTCGTCTCCCCAGGGAGATGGCAGCACTCCGGGCTGGGGGCTCCCCGGAGTGGGAAGGAGCTTGAGGGGGGGACGGGACACGCGGCCTTCGCTGGGAAGAAGCTGAAGGAAGGGCGGCTTGGTCAGAGGTCCCGGGGGCGACAGCCCCCCATGTGCCCGCTCACCTGGGAAGAGCCAGGGAAGTGCCTGGAAGTGCGGGAGTTTTGGAGGGAGGCAGAACTCCTGGAGAGCAGGCAGGGAGGGGTTGAGGCAGTGGTCCCGGTTCTTAGCACCCCGCACCGGTTCAGGTGGTGGGAGATGGCTTGTGCACCGCCAGCCTCTCGCTGGGGGGGGTGGGTAGGAGGGAAACCAGTGTGAGGGGAAGGGCTGTACGGGAGTCACGGCACAGAATCTGCCCTGGGGGGGGAACAGAAGGTAGAAGCGTGGAAGGGCGCTGCCTGCTCCCCTCTCTGCCCCACAGCGCATCGGCTGAGCAGAGCTTTCCCCTCTGCAGCGCCTTTTCGCCTCTTCGAGGGGAAGGTGACGCCGTTTGTTGGAAAACTCCCCAGCTCCCGTCCAGTACCTTCCTGGGGATGCCAACTCCTTGGCTCTCCAAGAAAAGCTCAGCCCCCCCGCTCCTGGCAGCAGGGAAACTCCTGCTGGCGGGGTGCTGGGTACCCCGAGCGCTGGGCTCTCGGCCCGGAGACCGGGGAGCAGCACAGCCCGCAGTGGCTCGCCGGGAGATAAATACCGGCTCCGGTACAGCCCGGTGCAATTTGAGCCGAGCCGAGAGGTTCCCCTGCTGGAAGAGGGGCTGCGAGGGGGCACACAGACCAGCAGCCGCCCCGCTCCCGGGAGAGCATCGGGGCAACAGCGAGGGGACAGGAGCTGGGGAGGATGGTGTGGCCCGAGCTAGGAGAATTTTCCTGTGCCTGAGAGGTATCCGGGAAGGGGTCCAGGCTCTCCCATTGCAGTGATGGGTATTTGGGCTCTGCTTTAACATCTACAGGTGATTTTTTTAAAAAAATTATTTTCTTAATAGAACTAATCCTAGATTTTTCAAACCCAGAGCAGAGAGAGGAGGGAGGTGAAGACGAAATGGAGACTGCCATGGTGTGGCCAGGCTTCTGGCTGCTCCGCTTGTGCAGCCCGTTCCTGGGGGAGACCAGTCCAGTCTGAGAGCTTCCCGGGATTTGAGCAGGAGAGGAGGCAGGGCAGGTTTGCGGGACGGGAGGGGCTTTGTGAGCATTACTGAAGGTGCTGGCAGCCTGACCAGGAGCAAGTCTTGTTGGACCAGGAAAGGAGTGATCAGCCTGTTGGAAAACCAGTTGGAAAACTGCATTCCATTTCTCTTACGGATGGTTTTGGATGTGCCATGGCTGAAGTGATGTGCTGGGCAGAGTATGGGAACAAGATCCAGGAATCCCTGGGACTGCAGCTGGGATGCTCCTTGGAGCCCCACCTCCCATTCTTGTGCACCCGTGGGCACGGTTCCACAGTACCCATGCCGTGGGAGCAGGGGGTGTCCCTGCCTGGAGATGAGGCAGGGGTGAGTTCAGCAGCTAGGACTCTGCCCTGGGTGCTTGGAGGCCACGTCTGCAGGACCTGAGCTGGAAGGCTGGGAAGCAGGGGCACAGGGAAGCACTCCACAGCAAAGGATGGAAGATGTTTACAGAACACCTGAAATCAGGAGGATGTTGCATGGGTGATGCCCCATTCAAGCTGCCACAGAAAGTGGGAAAGTAGCACTTGTAACTCAGCTCAGCCTTTAAGCTGGCCTGTCCTGGCTGAGCTCTTGGTTGCTTTGAAAGCAGCTGGGTAGGAACAGAGCTGAGCAGGATGGCTCCCAGCCAGGCCAGGCGAGGGGGCAGGCAGCTCTCACCCCTTTAAGCAGCTGGGCTGTGTAATTCCCTGTGACAGTTCAATTCAGAGTGAAGCCGGCAGCTTCACGGTGGAGGACACATGAAAGGTGAGTGCACTGGAGCCTGAATAATGTGGGGAGCTTCTCTGTTCAGCAGGCTGCCCAGGGGGCCTGGGGGCAGGGAGAAAACACTGAGCCTGGGCTCTACCCTGCACTGATGTCCTCCTGGGGCACGTGTTGTGTCCCGATCTCTACAGACTGGTCCCCTCAAGCCCATCATGAAACCAGGGCAGGTGTCATAGATTTACTGGGTGGCTGCTGCACACAGATATGGGAAAGGGCCACTTGACTGGAGATGCTGGCTCTGCACATCTGTACTCCTGCTGGGAGTGGGAACTGGGACCCCAGTGTTGGCAGCAGTGTCCCACACGGGCTTGTGGTGGCAGCCGGGGGGGAACCATCACTTGGCCCAAGGCCACCATGAAGTGGGGATGCACAGGAGGTGGGGTTCCTGAGCTCTTTGGCGTGGGGCAGATGCCTGCTGGGTGCTGGATAAAGAAGCCACAGAGAAATATAGGGGTGTCAGGGCTGGGGACCAGAACTGGGGAGCAAGACCCCTGCTGCCAGTATGCAAATGGGGGCTGCTTCTCTTGCTGGGGTAGGAGCAGCACATGCCCTGAAGCAGCCTGGTGATGGGTTTGCCCAACCAAAGGGCCTTCCCTAGCAGCTGGAGATGGAGGTTCCTGCAGAGAGCATTTTGACCACACTCAGGCCATAGCATGGCTGCAGGAATAGGAACAAGCTCCTGGCCCAACAGATCCCTGATTGGAGGCCAAGATGCACAGTGAACCTTCCTGTTGCAACTAATACACAGGGTTTAATGCATGGCAACAAGCAGGGCATGGGGGTGTACACACATCCCCCACCACCCTGACCTGCCTCACCCTCTCCCCCCTCCCCAGACAGGATGCAGGTCCGGGGCCTCCTCCTCCTCCTCCTGCCACTGGTCCTTCTGGCTGCTACCACCGAGGCTGGCAAGAACAAGAAAGGTGAGGGGCAGGCCATGCTGGGGGGGTCAGTGCTATGGGGGGGTCACAGCCGTGTCCCTGCAATGAGCACCCACTCCCCTTTCCCTTGCAGAGAAGGGGAAGAAGGACACCTCTGAGTGTGAGGACTGGCGCTGGGGACCCTGCATCCCCAACAGCAAGGATTGTGGTCTGGGCTACCGTGAGGGAACTTGCAAAGATGAGAGTAAGAAGCTCAAGTGCAAGATCCCCTGCAACTGGAAGAAGAAGTTTGGAGGTGGGTGCATGGCAGCAGGGGGGCTGGATACAACCCTTGGCTAGATGGCAGGGGCTGGTACCCACACCAGGTCCTGACCAGCTCTCACAACTCTCCCCTCTTTTCCAGCTGACTGCAAGTACAAGTTTGAGAGCTGGGGGGGGTGTAGTTCTCAGACTGGGATGAAGACTCGCTCTGGCATCCTGAAGAAAGCCCTGTACAATGCCCAGTGTGAGCAGATCGTTTACATGACCAAGCCTTGCACTTCCAAGATTAAGTCGAAGTCCAAAGGTCAGTTCCCACCACTCCTGTCCACAGAAGGGTCCTGCTGGGACCCTAGGCAGGGGTTCTCCAGAGGTAGGTTGGCCCATTGGGGTTGGGCTTAGTTTGGGTTGTGGGAGATCAGGTAGGATACCCTCCTCTCCACATCAGCACATGCAAAAACTCTGAAGTCCAGCCACTGGCTGGGTGGAATGCAGTTGCTGGAAGGAAAAAGCCTGGTCCCCCACCAGGCCACTGTCAGCTTTTGTGGGGTGGGAATTTCCCCCTCTCCTCAGTGTGCCTGGTGCAAAACATGGTGGGGGGAAGCTGCCTGCAGGAATGCAGAGCTGGACACACTGGCTGCACTTCTACCAGAGTAGGGATTGCTGAGCTGGCAGTAGATGCACTAACTCTTGTCTCTTGTACCTCTCAAATACAGCAAAGAAGGGCAAGGGGAAGGACTAAGGTGGGAAGCCAGTATTGTCATCGGCCTCTCAACACCATGCCCATGGGGAAGGATGCCCACCTGCAGCCAGTCCATGCTCCAGTCTTCCTCCTTCTCTCCTTTCTGCTTTCCATGACTTCTTTTTTTCACTGAGATGCCTTGTTTTAATTTCTAGTGTTGTAGAGAGCAAATTCTCCCGTCCCCCAGGAGGTGCTGTCCCACTCCTTGCCACCACCACCAGTGTGTTCTGCTCAGCTCATCTGGGCTGGTGCTGGGATTTGCTGGGATGAGCATGGAGAAATGGGATGGGAGCACACGTATTTCCACCCTCCAGCATAAATGAGTTGCTTTTGAAGCATCCTTTGGCAAGTCTGGGAGCCTCCCTGCTCTTCTACCAAGTACCAGTGCTGGAGGGAAGGGCTGGGTGTTGAATACCCAAGTAACTCCATCACTCACATGCCCCTTACTCATATGAGGACTGCTGTAATCTCAGGAGGCTTTCTCTACCATTTTCTGCAGCAGCTGGGAAAAACACAGCCACCATTCCCCAGGAACTGCTGCATCCTCTGTCTTCTGTCACTTCTAACCATGTGTGTCCATGCCAGGGCTGCAGCTCCTCTGTCATTGACACACCAACAGTGGTGCTGGGTGGGAGTTCTCACTTCTTTTGGAAAATGGGATTTGTTTTCTAATAAAAAACTTTTTTTAAAAAAAAACCTCCAAACTCACCTGTCATCCCCACGAGGTGCTGCTGTGCTGCAAACCTCAGCTTTGCCAGCCCCACTGGGACCAGCAGTGAAGCTACTGTGTGGTGAAGTGGTCTGGGTGCCACTAAAGATGGTCCTGGAGAAGGCACCTTGGTCAGATCCTGCAGCCTCTTCTAGGCAACCCCTCAGGCTGCCTCCCTTGGTTTTAGGGAAGGATGGAGCTGCCACTTGTGCACTGCAGGTATTTGCCACTGGTGGGTGACACTGGGGACCTGGGGAGGAGCAATGGAGTGACAACTGATTGACTTCTCATGTCATGGCAGAAGTTGGTTTCTGGTCTGAGGTCTTTATTTGTCTCAGGGTGGGTTGGGCCATGGTTGTAACAGTTTACAAAAAAACCCAAAAACCTGCCAGGAATTCTGGGCACAGCTATGTGACTTATCGTGAAGGTAGTGATGGGGGGGCTCCCAACCTGGGCCTGAGCAGCCTTTCTCCGGGTTGCACAGCATCCCCCTGCTGTGGGGACAGAAAGGACACAGGGATGTGGAGTTTGCCAGTGCCAGTGGGACCCCATCCCATCTCATCCCTTGGCTGTGCCCAGCCATGCCCACCAAGGCTTGCAGAGAAGCAGCTTTGGGAGAAAGTGGTGAGCAGCCCTGGTGTGATCTGGGCCACACACACAGGTGAGCTGAAGGGGGCTGGAGACACTGGCTGGAGCCCACATGCTGAGGGCTGTGCCACTAAACTGACGAGGGGTTTTTGTCCATTTACAAATCTCAGCAGCCTGCTCCTTCACCCCCCCTGGTAGGAGGTAGCCCTCCCTACCATGCAGTACCTCCCTGGTACCCCTGCCCAGGGTAGGAGAGTGGCTGGGGGGCCACCACTACCCTGTTCCCCTGGGAGCTGTGCATCAGGTTTCCCACACCTGCCATGGAGAGAGCAGAGAGCTGCTCGTGATCTAGAAGAGACATAGGGCACTTCAGCCACATTGCAGGCCCTCTTTCTGACCCCTTCCAAGACCCCCAGCTCTCCCAGTTCCAGTTATTTCAACTGTTGCTGCTGTCCATTTCTTAGGGGCCACATTCCCCTGGGGCCACGGAGAGAAGTCCAGTACCACACCACTGCTTTTCTTTGCAGTTTCCATTGTTGCAGGAGGAGATCTGGTTTCACACATCTCACACAGGACTGAGATGCTTGGTTTGTCTGTCCAGTCAATTTCTGGCCGAGGGCAGAAAGGTCATAAAAGGGAGAGTAGAGCTGAAACCCAGGTAAAAATCCCACCTACCCTCCAGGTCCCTGGGTGACAATGCACGATGGCATTTCCTAAGGGAAGAGAAGGAGCTTGCCATGTCTGCTAGGGTGTAATCTTGAGTGCTGGAAGTGGACCTGGCCAGGCCAGCAAGACTGAGTATGCCCAAGCCAGCCTGGTATAAGATAGATGTCTGGCAAATGTTTAGCCCTAGTTTCTTTTCATTTCTTGGGAAATAAATGGTTTAAAAGTCTACTGAAGGCATCCAACATTAAGCTGTCTGCATTCAGACAAGCTCTGATGTCCTTGAGACAGTCAGCTAGGGGAAGAGGAGGACAGTCTTAGGACAGTCTTAGGACAAACTCTGATGCCATTTGGCCAGCCCCTTGAGAGCAGGGAGCTGGGGAGAGATCCTGGTGACAACGCATCCTCTTGCAACCAGCTTTTCTGCTGGCTTCCCAAGCTAGTCCCCAGGCCCAGGGTGACTGGAAGGAGCTGCAGCTCGGAAGTGTCTTGGATGTTTGTCAGTATTGGATGAAGGGCATCACCTGCAGTCCCTGCACAGTCTGCACCGTTGTGAGTGGGGAGCAGAGGTCTCCTCCTTTCCCTGGCAAAGGAAGCAAAGGGAAGGGCTTCTGTAACATCGCTGAAGTGGTCCCTGAGTGCCAGTTTACCTGGCTGTGCCAATGTTCCTGTACTGGCACATGAGAAGGTGCTTGAAGGTTTTCTTGAAAGTGGCATTGCAGAGGGCATAGCAGGCTGGGTTGATGGTGCTGTTGACATAGCAGAGCCAGTAGCCAATGGACCACACTGTTTCAGGGACACAGGTCTCACAGAAGGTGTTAATGAGGACCATCACGTTGTATGGAGTCCATGTGAGTATGAAGGCCAGCAGGATGGCAAAGATGGTGCGAGTGACTTTCTTCTCCCGGGCTGCCATCTGGCGCTTCTTCCGTACTTGGCTCCTGGCGATGCTTGCAAACTTCCTGGCAACATTGACTGGGCGGCTGTTGGCCAGGGAATTGTGGTCAGAAGCCTTGGCTGGGACGATCTCTATCGCGGTGACGCATTCGGTCCCGGTCTGCTTGGTAACGATCTTAATCTTGGACCACTTGGAAGTTGGGTTCACCCGGGGATGCGAGGGGCTCTGCCCTTGCCCCACTGGCAAGATTTCTGCTGTAGGCTTGTCTTTTGTGGTCTGGGTCATGCTGACTGTGCTGGACTCGTTGGAGGTCTCCTTCTCCTCCTGATGGCCAGTGACCTCTGTCTGTGCAGAAGGTTGGTCATCGACTTTCCCATTCCTCACCTCCTCCTTCACTTCCACAGCCTTCTTGGGAGAGTTATTGTTCTGTTTGATCAGGGGACCCTTGAAGAAGCTGATAGACTTGCTTTTCCTCTCTTTTCTGCTTTCAGGCTTGTGCCTCCTCACTCTGCTCCTGCTGGCTAGAGAGATGTGGATGTACAACACTGTCATGATGACCACGGGCAGGTAGAAAGCAGCGATGGCTGTGCCAAAGGTCACTGCTGGGTTGGAGAGGAACTGGATGTAACATTCCCTCTCAGGGACTGTCCTCTTGCCCACAATGAACTGCCAGAACAAGATGGCAGGGGCCCAGAGTATGAAGGATAATATCCAGGCGGCCGCGATCATTAGCCCCGCCATCTTGGTGGTTCTGCGGGCCGGGTACGTCAGGGGCTTGGTGACACAGAAGTAGCGGTCAAAGCTGATAATGAGTAAGTTCATGACAGAGGCATTACTCACCACGTAGTCCAGGGCCAACCACAGGTCACACACCACAGCCCCCAGTGGCCAGTAGCCTTTGATGATATAGACTGTGTAGAGGTTCATGGAGAAGACCCCGATGATGAGGTCTGCGCAGGCCAGGCTGAAGAGGAAGTAGTTGTTGACAGTCTGGAGCTGTCGGTTCACCTTGATAGACAGCATCACCAGGATGTTCCCCACCACGGTGACAAGGCTGAGCGAGCCAGTGACCGTGGCAATGAACACCAGCTCCACTGTCTTGTAGTCGGTGGGAGGCTGGATGGCCACTTCAGAATGGTTTCCAAGGGTGAAGTTGTCGTAGGTGAGGTTGCCCATCTTCGCCTGCCAGGGCTGAGCAGAGAGGTTGTGCATGGGATCTGCAAGGGGAGAGGGGACAGAACGGGAGAATATTTTACCTGGTGGCCCCTGTGTCTGTCCAGGCTTCACCCCATCCCTTCTCCTGCTTCCTTTCCCCTTCCCACCTCCTCCGATTGCTGCACTGCTTCTGCCCAGCCCTTTCCTGAGCTGTGCACGAGGACCCCAAGACTGCAGCAGGGGAGGAGAGAGGGTGGAGGATGGGGAGCACACCACAGCACCATCCCTTGTCTGTCCTCTTGTAACACCAACACTAGCAAGCTACAGGAGTGGCGTGTCCTTGTCTGCAGGCTGAGACACCCAACACCCTGTGATACAACCCTGAGGACAAGGAGTGGGCACAGGCTGGGGGCTGCCCGTCCCCCATGTAGGCAACCAATCCAGGCCAGTGCTGCTCTTGGCTAATGCTCAGGAATCTGCCATTGCAGCCTTCATCCCAGGACCTCTTTGAAGGCAATTTTTGTCTCTCTATTTAATAATGGAGGAGACACAGGGAGCTGAGGGGAGAGGAGCGGTGACAAGGCTGGGCACAGCCCTTCGACCAGGATGGGATGGTCCCTTCTCTGCAAGGTCAGAGACCATCTCCCAGCAGCAGCACAGCCCTAGGGAGCCATGTGGAAAGGCCAAGGAGCTGCAGGAGGAAGGGGGCTGTAGAAACCAGTGGTAGCACCTCATGAGTGCCCTGCTGCAGGGATGGGAGAAGTTCTATGGTTTACCCCAGGTCTGTCCCACTGGCCTCCCCAAAGCACCTCCCCAAGAGGGGGTTACCCATAAACTGAGCACTCCAAAAAGCCCACCTGCATCTCTGGCAGCAAACAGCTCCTTCTGGAAGATGAAATCTGGGGCAGGGAAAGCAGCAAGTTACATTAACAGCTTCAGCCCATAGGATTCCATGAAAGTCCCACAGCGTCTTAATAAGGGGCACCAACCTTGGCAAGAGAAAGGGCTGACACTTCTCAGGGCTGTCTGCAGAAAACTCAAACAAGGCTGAAACCTGGCAATTTGCCTTGGCCAAGCTCACAGCCCAGCCCTGACAGGCATGGAAGAGCAAAGGGGCCACACGAGTGCCATCAGCCAGTGATGCCAGGAAATGCTGGTACCTTCCTGCCTGGTCCCATATCACACAGCAGCTACAGCCATACCAGCTGTGGTGATGTTTGTCATAGGTGAGATTTACCTTCTTCACCTGCTAGGACTGAGCAGAGAGGTTGTGTATGGGATCTGCAAGGGAAGGGATCTGCTGCAGAGATCTGCAAGTGGAGACAATTCTGCTACAGGGAACTATTTATGAAAGGTGGCAAAAATGATGGACAGAAAGACTGCCTTCATCCAAACCAAGATGCCCTCACCCTAAGGTAAGAGGAAACTGGATCTAAAAAAAAAAAATGAATCAATGAATCAAAATTGGTGGGTTGGGATGAAGGGGAATTTCCTGGAAGAGGAAGAAGATGCAAAGGTGCTGGTGGAGGTGGGCTGGATAGAGGAGCTTCCCATAGGACCTGCCTCTCCTACATCACCTGGGCCCCATCAAACCAGTTTGGCCTTCACCAGTCTCATCCTGGGTGTTGGGGGAGCCCAGACCCCACCATCCCAGCACGGGCACCCCACCCAGAAGCTCCACATTGGGACAGGGACATGGGCTGCCCACCCAGCTGCATGGGTGCTGCTGCCAGCAGCCCAGTGGGAGCTGAAGCAGTGGGCAGGTATCCACAGCAAATCTCCACAAGCTGCCTGGAGCAATGGCATTGATTCCAAACACCTGGGCCTCCTGAAGCCAATAATGCTCAATGTATTAACACCCTCCTCTCCAAAAGGGAGTATGTCAGGCTTTGGGATCAGTTGATGGTTTTAAATTATTTAATTTGCGGTGAGAGGAGGAGATTCCTGCCATCAACAAGCAGCCAAGGTTTTGTTACAATTGCTTTTTAAAGAGATGAGGAAAATAAAATATGTCTGTTGGGATGCTAAAGCTGTGGTACCAATGGAGACATTAAGGCAGCTCCTGCCTTAGCAAGGCTGCAGCTGTGATAGCATCTGGGGCTGGATTGCACTCAGAGGTGAGGGGGTGAGGGCCCATAGATAGAGATAAAGAGATATCTCTGTACTCCTATCCTCTGAGACCTGGTCCTTGCAGACAAAATGCTTTAAAAAGAAAGCAACGCCCTTTGGTATAGACACAAAATGCTAAATACTGACAGGGGGAGGAAGCCCACGGACACTGCCCAGCTTTGCACCAAGCTCCATGCACTGAGGATGCATCAAGGCAGGTGAAAAGTGGATTTTGCTGCCATCTTTTCTGGGCACTCAGGTAGGGACACAAGAAGTGGTGTAAGTATATAAAATGACTTAGAAATACTCATTTGTGGCAGTTTGGGGGTTGGTTTCAAATTAGTTTTAAATTCTTCGCTTTGATGAGTTGGGAAGATTTTAGCTGTCATTCTTGTAACAGGTAATCAAACCAATCAGACAAGCTAGCAATCAAGCAGACATCTACCCCAGCTCTTCCAGGATGAATTTAAAAATCTTGAAAGAAAACCTTTCCTTCATCTGCACTAAAAGGAGGGTCTCAGGTTTTTTTTAACTTTAGTTTATGAACTGGCATCCTCTTCTAAGTGCATTTAGTGAATTATCAGCCTTGTAAAAAGCTTGTGTTCTCAGTTATCCAAAGTAAGAAGAGTCCCACTCATCCCACCCCATAACACCCTTTGTAGAGGCCACAAAAATGCAGAACAGGACCAGGGCAGCCCCACTTGCGTGGCCTTGGATGCCACCCAGAGGTCATGCTGGAAACTGGAGATCTGAGCCAGGCAACTGCACCAGCATCCAGGTACTTCGACAATGAGCCTCTCCAAAAGGGAAAAAACTAAGTAATGTCCCTTTTTCAGGTAGGAGGGGGAATGAAAATGCTGAAGGGTGTGAAGATAGAGCAGAGACATAAAAGATGTGCAAGTCAGAAGGTGTGTACAGCACTCAGCCTCAGCTCAGACACCCTGGATAACTTCTGCCATGCCACAGCCTATCGGGCACTCCTTCATTCCCTGCCTTCTCCTCTCTCCATCCCACTATCTCTCCCACTCTGGACACTCTCTCTGAGCTCACCAGGACAGCCCAGGGCTGCCTTTGCCTCCTCAAGCATGGTAGACAGCTCAGTCCAGAGCTGGGAGCAGGTCTCAGAGCAGCTGACCAAGCCATGCATTGAGCCTGCACAGGCACTGGGGATGGACAGATCCTGCTGATGCCTTTGGGATGGACAGCATCAGGTAAAGTGCAGAGAGACCAGGTGGGGACACAGCCCTGGGGCAGTGCCTGCTCTGTCTGCACCCCCAGGATGTGCCTGAGGGTCCAGGGAGCACACAGGGGAGCTGCAGTGCCACAAGACTCGCTCGTGTGGCTCCATCTCCACTCTTACACCAGCTGCATCACTATTCCTGACACTGTGAAGTCCCCAGACACCACGACACCTCTCTAGGCCCTGGGGTCTCTCCTCTAAAAGCCTCATCCATGCCCTTCAGTGTCTATCTCTCTCCTCCAGGACCTCACTCCTTCCCCTCACACCCCCAGTCTCACATTGCCCTGCCTGTGTCCATCCCTTTGCCTCTAACCTCCACCAGGGAGGAGACACAGCTGTGGAAAAGCCCATAGGCCACTTAGAAATGCTCCTGGGGCTGAGACCCCACCTGTGACACCCCCATTCTTTGCCTGCAGCACTCTGCTTGTCAGCTCCCAGACCTGCTCTCACCACAGTAGCAGGAAATTCTGTCACTGGCTTCCTCCTTCCTTAGGACTTCTGGCAGTGATTTATGTCTGATTTCTCCTCTCCATTGGAGCCATTAGGAGCTTCCAACTCTTTACCAACAGCCTGACTCCAGGAGGGGTGGAAGCTGCCCCCCTCCAGCACAGAGACATCCCAGGGAGCTGCACACCTCACCCTCTGCTCTGGTTGCAGCCAGGGAATATTTGCTCATGTGTTACCATTGGAAAAAGCTAGGCCAGTCCTCCCAACCCCCCCGCCAGCCTCCTGCTTGCCCTGGCCTTCCTAAAAACACCAGGAGGGTGAAAAAATCTGAATGGGACCTGCCATGTCAAGCTGCTGCTGTAGCATAGGGCAGGGCATTTAGCAGAGCCCCAGCTGGCACTGGGAGAGGAGGGAGGGAGAGGAACTAAAAAGAGGGGAGGGAGACAAGATGCAGAGCAGGTATTTGCATTTATGGCTCATGCACATCTGTGACATAAAGGGAAGGGGTGATGCTGCAGACAGATGACAGTTTGTGGCAGTAATTGTGTTATCTAATACCTGTTAATTAGTTCCTGAGTCACAGCACCAGTTCACATTTAGTGAGGGTTTGTTCTGGCTGACAGATTCACACCCCCCCAAGCTTGGGAAAACAGAGCTCCTAGATATTGGGAAGAGGCACCTTAGAAATGCAATAAATGGGCAGAAAAATCAAGGGGGGGGGCCTTTGACTGCCAGGGGGACTAGCTCTGGTTTGCCTGGTCAGGGAATGCTCTGCCAGGCTGGTGTGAAGGCAGGAAAAGCCACCAGGAAATGGGAGCCAACATCTGTTAAGATGCCAGGGCTCCCTCTGCCCTCCTGGATGCAGCTGGCAGCTGTGCTGGCATCCCTCCGACACAGCAAGAGTTGATGGATCCCTTATGTCCTTATATTTGGGATTAATCTAGGCATTTTGTTTTTCCATTGTATAATTCTTTCTTTTGCTGCTATTCAGCTGGTTCTGATAAGACAAAGAAATTCCTCCGTACCAAGCAAGCTGTGAGTCTCTGATGGCTTTTTCCAGAGCCAGCAGAGAAGCAGTGAGTTCACAGACACACAGGAGCTGGCAGCTTTTGGGAGGAGGTAAGGGGGCTCAAGAATACCCTCTGTGCTCAGCACATCTTCATGCATCATGAAATTTTTGAAATTTTTCCTGTGTCTAGGGCCAGAAGGGAGCATTGCAGTCACATAACCTGACCACCTGCACCAAGCAAGCTGGGAGATTTTTGCTGCTGCTCGTAATGAGGTGTTTGTTGCTGGGTTTCAAAGCAAAACCAGGGCACCTTGGTGTGCTCCTGGCTGTGCACTTGTAGATCAGAGCAAAGACTTACAAACCACCCACCTAAGTAGTGCCCAGCCCACTCATCAGCATCCCACAGATGGCACAGCTGCAACACCTGCCCAAGATACACACCCCACACACACCCCACTGCTGCCTGCCTGCATTCCTGGCATGCCAGGTACCATGAGCAGCTTGCAGAGTGCCACACACCATCGAACCCCAGCACCACTTGGCAAGAAGCATCTCAGCCAGAAAGTGGGTTTCAGTAGTTAAAAGTCACTCCTATAAATAACCTTCCAGCATGCTGCCCGCTCTTGACAATTAATCAACCATCTGTCACCCAGTTATGAGGCCAAATAAATTACCTATCTGTGGAACACTGAGTGGGGACAGCAAACACCATGCAACCCCACTACAGCCTCACCCTGCTGTGCCCAGCACATGGTTCCCAGGCACTGGCAGCTCCCCAGTAGCTCACAGGGAGAGAAGTCTCACCACGGGGGGATCCTGCAGCAGGGCAGGGGAGGCCACCATCCCCACACTCTTCTGGTCCCCCCAGGGCTGTGGCTCTGGGCTGGTGCCAGAACTAAGCCCATAGCAGTGAGCTGGGAAGGTGCTGGGCTTTCAGCTGAGGCTGAGCTAGAGCTGTGTCTCTCCCCTCCCATACACTGCAATAACTCTCTCTGCCTCAGAGAGATGCTCACGTTCTTTTGTATCTCTGGCATGAAGTATTTAACAGAAAGAACCCAGCTGCAGCTACAGGTCCTGCTGCCAGGAAGGGCTTTGGGCTCAGCCAGCAGAGGGAAAGAAGGACAAGGATGACAAGGAGTTGCAACAAGTGGCTGCCTGGGTTATCTGGGCTGCCCCCAGGGAGAGATTAGTGGTGAAGATGCCTTCAGGAGAGAGTGCTGGAGAAGGGACCAAACCCTGGAGGGGTTCGGGTGGAGAAGGGAGGGCAGGGAGTTGCAAGACTTCAGATCTGGTTGCTTAGAAGAGCAACTCTCCCTGCCCTAGGAGCAAGGACAGGCAAAGGGGACGGACTCAGCCCCTCTTTGGGGACACCATTTGCACCCCTCACCCTGCCATAGTCACCCACCCAAGGCACCAGCCCATCCCTGCCCTGCCAGGCAAGGTGGGAGCTGGACCCCATGCAGAAAGCTGCAGCACACAGTGCCCACCCCCTTGCCCTGGGGGTCCCCAGGGGCCTTGAACATCAGGTGGGTGGGGATGCAACTCAAGAAATCAGAGATGTGGTGTTGCCCTGCAGAGCAGAGCTGTCAGGAGGGCTCTGGGCTGTGTTTCTCTGTAAGCAGCTCGTCCCAGAGTGAGTGGTCACAGAGGGGAAAGCACCAAAACTTTTTCATCTGGACTTTTAGAGGACCAATGGAAAGCAGAGCCCCTCGGCCTGAGGAGCAGAGCTGGGCTCTGTGGGGCACTGAGTAGATGAACAGACCAGCTAAGGAATGGGTGAGAGAAAAGAGAGCTGGTGGAGAGTTTAAGCCAAGGGCAGAAAATCAGGCAAAAGAAATGGCTCTTCAAGGTGGGTGTGGATGTGAGAGAGGAGAGCCCTAGTCCTGAACACATACAGCAGAGGGGTTTCTTTTGGGGAGTGAAGAAAAAGGAAACTGAACATATTGGATCCCATTTGATCACAAGACAGAGGGTTTGGTGTTGGAGGTGATGCCTGAGCAATGGGCCAGAGTGAGGGACAGGAACCAGATCAGAAGGTGTGCAGGAGAGCCCAGGGCTTGGGCAGGCAGCACGGGAAGCATGGGAGCCAAGGCAGAGCAGGTAGAAATTCCCCATCCATGGTGACAAGAGAGAAAGGAGAGCTAGAAAGGAGGTAGGAACAGCTTCAGGCTACCAGGGTGGGATTATGCATCTCCCCCACAGAAGAGCCCTAAGAAACTCCTTGGAAAGGGAGAGACCTCACACAGAAACACTGCCCAAAAAATCTCTCCTTGCTGCCTTCGCTAGAGGCTGCTAAGGGCTCCTGGCTGGGCAGAGGGGGAGCCAAGCTGGGGCTGCAAACCTTTGCAAGCTGCAGCTCTCCTGCTCAGGCAGCCCAGTCACCTCTCTCATTGCAGGATGCTGGTCCCCAGCCTCTCATGGCCCTACACTAAAGCAGCAGACAGTGCCCTGAAGCACTGCACGTGGTGAGGGTTTGGCCACCCCGTTGTCTTCTGGCTGCACAGGGTAGCAGAAAGTTTCCTGAGCTGGGCATCTCTTATGGGCACGGCCACGGTGGGTGTCCTGGGCTCTGCAAACAGCCTAGACATGACCATGCTAGATGCTGCTCTTAAGTGCAGCCAAAAGACAGGCTTTTGGGGGCTTTAACTAGGACTGCACATGCTGCAACTGCTGGCAGAGCTGGGATGCAAACTACTCTGAAGGCAGCAGAGATGGTGAGATGCAGGGTACACTCCTTCCCATCTCAGTCATGCAAAGATCCCACAAGAATGCCTGTCCCTCTGGGAGAGCCTGCTGTGCTGCATGGGGAGGGGGGAGACGAGGGGGGTGTGGGCAGCTAGCATTGACTTTGGGTTTGAGAGTGAGGGGTCAGCAAAATGAGGTGCCATGCATGTCTCTGGAGAGCCACCCCAGGACCTGGAGTGGATGCCAGGACCTGGGGCAGTGTGTTTGCAGAGTGATGCTTTCAGACCTCGGTGTTGCACAACTGGAGCTCTGAGTTTGCCACAGACCTAATTCTGCTTTAAGAATCTCAGATGTTAACTCATTCACCAGCAAACACAAACCAGCTTTGCCAAGAGCCTCAAACCTGCATCTGACACTTCATCCCCATCCTCCAGACACTTCCCCTCAGCCTCCTGCTGAGCCAATGCCAGGACCACTGCCTCCTGTCCAGCTTCAGCAGTGCTAGGACATGCTGCATGACCTTTCAGGTGCCATGAAAGACATTAGATTTAACAGCAGCTGTGGTAGCAGAGGGGCTGCTTCTCTGCCCAGCTTCCTTGGCTACTGGAGTGCAACCAGCAGTGAGAGCACCCTACCACATCAATAGCTTTGGCTGAGCCTGCTGTGTCCAAGGAACTACATGGCTGACACTGGGGCCTGCCTGTAAAGGACAAACTTCCCAGCTGCTGCTCTTCCTGCACCAGTTAACCCAGAATTAAACTCATCCTCATGGGTCCCTGTGTCCTTCTCCAGCCATCTCTGGGTCATGGAAACAGCACCCAGGGTGGGTGCAAGCCCCCTGCACCAGCACATCAGCCTGCCTGATGCTGGGGCAAAAGGCTCCAGGGGTGATGGGGACAGGGTCACAGCAAGACACAAGTGCTGGTGTTTCTCCTTCCACTCTGATTTGTGTCACCTCCACCAATGGTTTTGGGGACCGTCAGGGTGATGAAGCTCTGTGCCTGCAGCTGCTTCACTTGGGGGCTGGTGAAGTTGATTTTCTCAGCAAACTTACACAAAGGTTGATCATATGAACCTTTGTATGATGTTTCTCCTCCATGTAGTGCAGCCTCCAGGCATCCCTGGAGGGTCCCAGGAGCAGCCCTGAGGTAAAGTGTGAGCAACACATGAGGGATCAAGATGGGGAACATCTCTGGCAGAGCCTCACTTGCCAATGCTCACTGTGCTGGGGGACTCAAGGTCTGAAGCCAGGTTAAATGACAGCATTGTGGTCCAGAGCTAAGGCCCAACAGCACTGGTGCATCCATCCACAGGGAAGGTGGGATGGATGCCAGCGCGCACGCAGGGTGGGAACACGGAGGTGTCTGCCAGGGGGGGATGACACAGGGGCTGGTTGTGTGTCTGCTGCTAAAACCCTGCCACTAACCATCAAGGAGGGACCTGTAAGTGAGATAACCTGACCTCTGCTCCTGCATCAGCAAAACACTGATGTGACAGGCAAACCTGCACAAGGAGCACTTGCCCCAGCCCCTCGGCTGGGAAATGCTTAACTCTGTCCCCTCTCACCCTCCTGCTTTGAAACTTCAGCAAATGTGTTTGTCTGAATATAATGCAAGGGTCAACCTCAGTACCTTCAAGTGTCTGGATGCAGCAACCTTTTCCTGGGACTAGAGGGTTAAAAGGATGCTGTATGGCCAGTGCTCTCCTGATGCTCATACACTCTTCCCACTGAGATACAAGTCAGGTAACAGCCACCTAGGAAGCCCCTCATCTGCCTGCAGAAGTGCCTGTGAGTCTCCCTAGAGACAGCTTGGCTGTTTTCTAACTGGTTGCCCAAATCCCTCAGCACAGGGATGGCTTTGGCTTGGCTCCAAACACTGTCTCAAAAAGGCTTCAACGTGGCCCGGGTTCTGAGCCCACCCCTGGTCCTCAGCACAGTCGGGGTGGGTGCCAGTGCAAAGGGGGGATAGGGAGCAGTCAGTGGGGGATGCTGTGAAAGGGATAAAGAGATGAGGGGAAGTAAATGGTAACAACTGGGTCCAAACTTCCACTTCCTGTGTGTGTCAGGTCCTGCACTCTCACATGTCCCCAAAAGCAAAAGATCCTTTAAATACACAGTTTTGGAGACAGCTCAGAATGGATGCTAAAATAAAAAGCAAACCTCTTCCCTTGGCTTACTGGCAGCAAGGGCACATCCATGTGTCAGACCGAGCAGGGACTGGCTGAAGGACAAATGCCTGCTTCTCCAGAAGGTGCCTGTCAAAGCCCTGACTTAGAGTGCCAAGGAGAAGGGGTCAGCTTGAGCACACAGAACTCTTGCTGTGTGTACATGGATGTGGAGAGAGGAGCTTCATTTGTGCAGAAAGAGGCAGCCCCTTGCAAGCAGCCTCCATTTCCCTCTCCTCTTGCTTTTGCTCTCTATGCTGCCTTTTCAGAGCTGTGTCTGCCAGCTCAGCTGGGCACTCACCAGCCCCTTTCACCTCTGTAGGTGATGCTGGCTGAGGGTGGGCAGAGAAGGCTCAACAGCAAAAGCATTCTAGGGACTGTCCCGCATCAGCTACTCATACCACTATTTTCCTGTTTTGGTTTGGTTTGGGTTTTTTGTTTGTTTTTGTTTCTTTTTTTTTTTTTTTTTTCCTGGGGAGATGTTTGTCATTTTAATTAAAAAAAAAAAACCAAACAACAACAAACCCAAGAAAAAGCCAACCATGACAAAACCCGATATCAGGAAGATCCTCGGGGGAACAGTTTAAAGAGAAAAACCATGCTCCTTCTGCAGACAGAGTAATTGGATCACAGCATTAATTAATCATTTCAGTTCATTTCTTTCCTATGAAAAAACCCAGACTGACCCGCTGAGATGGCGTGCCCCTTGTGTGAACAAACAAATTGCTTTTACCGAAAGTCCTCCTCCCCCTCCTGCCAGCTTCCACCTGCACCCTCACCGGGTCACTGCTGACCCCTCCTACAGCCCAGGGAACCTGCTGGAGGCTCTGGACAAGGATGTGCTGGCTTTGCTTTCACAGGACCCAGGGGCTGCCATGAGCAGGGGCATCACCTGCTCGCAGAGACCTGCTCCTCACTTTCCCCACAAAAGGGGCTCTGCCCACTGGCACCCAGCCCAGCTAAGAGGTGAACCAAGGGTGGGTCACTATTTCTTAGGATCTCTGTACAGGTGCAATCACTCCTTCAGTTTGCCTGCTCTTTGTGGGGGTGTCTCATGGGGGGGAGGATGGAGGTGCAGTCCAGGCTGCAGTGCAGCAGCAGGTTATCAGATCACAGAAGTCAAGGCTGTAGGAGGCAGGAGGTGATGCCCAGCAGTACTGATGGCAAAAAGCATCTTGCTGTCACCTGTGATTTCATCATGAACGTTGTCACTGGTGATGCTTCACCAAAAGCCTGGGCTCGAGGACCTGGGCATCTGAGTATTTTGACTGACAGTGCCAGCATTCACAAGCTACCCCATTGGGTGAGTACCAGCCCTCCCAGCCCCTCTGCTCATCCTGCAAGTAGTGACAGGAGAAGCCAAGCCACCCTCAGAGGTCACTCGAGGCATCTGTGACAAAGCCAGGAGCCTTCAAACACCCAAGCAAAGCTCACCACCTTTGCCAGATGCCAGCAGGGCACAGAGGAATGATAGTTGTTGTGCAGGTTGGGAAGTACTGCCCTAGCCTTGGGCTTTACAAAGACCAGCTAGAAAATGTGGCCACAGCACAGTCAGAAGGGTTGAAAGCAGGACAGGAGAAAAGCCAGTGTTGCTTGCTTTTTCAAAAATGGCAAGAACTGTTCCCTGACTTAAAGCCAGTTTCATTATTCTGGGAGAAAAGAAAGGTGTGGCTGTCTGAATTTTGGCCACAATGGGCCATGGCCAGCCCAGGGCAGCTCTGCCATTGGGCAGGTGGGATCCTCACCTTAGAAGCAAAGGTAGGGGGGCAAGATCTGTACCCTTTTAATGTACAACCTGGCAAAGGGCTCTGCAGGGGCATGGGGGGACTTCTGTCTCATCATGTCCAGAAGCATTTTTTCCAGCATGGTGACAAAATATCTGAAAGATACGGGATCTTGTCCCTGCTGGTCTTGTTGGAATACAGAGGGAAGCAAAGAAAGGATCCAGGTAGTTTCCTGCATGGAAAACAAATCTTTCAAAAGGAGGTACCACGGGAGCGAACACCACTCTGCCTCGGTTCCCCACTGGGGGGGCTGCGTGCCCTCGGGGCACAAAGTACTCGTGGCACGGTTCCAACAGGGCCAGTTCCTAGGGATCTGGGGGACTGAAGTGCCCTGGCCCACGGACCCTGGGAAGGAGGTGTTGGTTTGGGATGGCAGTGGGGAAGGGACCTTGTTCCACTGCCGGTGCCCTGGCAACCCTGCACGACTCCACAGATCCCGGGGTGCTAAACCAATGCGTGGGGCCGAGCCACGGGGCATCCCCGGTGTTCCCGGAGAGATGCGGGCGTGCGGGAAAGTTGGCAGAGAGGCAACCCCTCCCTCGGCCCCCCCCCGATTCCTGGGGGCACCGGGTACTACGTCCCCCGGGAGCCATACTCTTTCCCCCCCCCCCCCCCCCCCCCCCCAGATACCACCCCCGGATTGATTCTCCGGGAGGGCCCTCGCCGATGCCCGTCCCCCCTCTTCCCCCGCACACGGACCCCCAAGCAGCGACTCACCGGGCAGCCCCCCGGCCGCTGCCGAGCGGTTCTCAGCGGCCATGGTGCAGCGCCGGGCACTCCGCCGCGCCGTCGGGGGCTCCGGCACACATGGCCCCGGCCGAGTCCCGGCTCCCTTCGGCGCAGAACGCGGCGGAGGGGCGGGGAGGGGCGGGGAGAGGGGAGGGCCCGGACCTGCCGACCCGGCCCGGTCCTCTCCCCTTCTCCCGCCCTCCCCTGCTCTCCCACGCTCCCAGATGTGCCACCCCCAGACGTGTCTCCGCCGCAGAGACGCGCACCGGGAGGTGTTCGGGGGGGGGGGGGGGGGGGGGCACCGTGAAGTCCGATCCCCGCGACGCTCTTGTCCCCCGATCTTTACCCCCAGATGTGTCTCCCCGTCGACCCCAAATGTTGGGAGTGGGGCGGGCGGTTCCGGGAAGCTCCGGTCCGGCGGGGGGAGTTCCTGCAGCAGCAGTACCGCGGACAGCACCACCCGCTCCTTCCCCCCCAGCACCCACCGGACCCGCCCGGCACCGCGGCCCAAATGGCGGGAGAGAGCGAGGCCCCGGGGGAAGCGGAGTGGGGTCCGGCACAGGACGGCAAAGGGAGCCCCCGACGTGCTCCCCAGCACCCAAAACGCAGCTAAAATCCAGACCCTGGGCACACATCTGCTAACTTGGAACACACGATGGGCTCTTCATCGGGCTGACGCTAATACTTCGTGTTGGGGCTTTCCCCCAGGAATAAAGCCATCGATTTCACTGTCAGTTGACTGCCCCACAGGTATTGACTGCCTTCTTCTTGCACTGAAGTTATGAGAAAGTGTCAAGCAAGAAGAAACAAACAGAAAAAAAATAATATAATAATAATAGAAAAAAAAAATCTGTCTTCCTTTCCCTCTGCACCCTTTCCCTTCTCTGCTTGTACCTAGACCAGCTCTCTCATCCACCTTCTGCCTCTGACTTGCACTGTCACAAAGATACACATGGGTATCATTTCCCCATCTGCCCTGCTCTTACACGTAACTACACATAAACAAAACATAAAATAAAACCCCACTTTCTGCCTCTTTTGAGTGATTACAGTCTCAGGCATTAGCCACTGCTTCACCTTCTCACCCTTCTCTCTTACATCTCTTTCTCTGGGGGGTAGCACTTAACTAGAGGCCAGTGTTTGATGTTCATGTTGCATCTTGAAAGCACAGAGTTCCCCCATGCCAAATTCACAGATTTGGCCTCTTCTTTCCCCAGATGCTGCAATCTGATATCTTTTCTCTGGAAATGAAGACATAGTTCTGAATCCCAGCAGAGAGACAACACTGAACATTCAGACAATTTGCTCTGATGACACATCTCCAGCTCTAAGTACTTCACATTGCACCCTGGAAAAACCTAAAACCTCTCAGCACTTGCATCCACAGCTCAGTTGCTGCCTTTTCACACTGAGAGGGCCCTGCCACAGCAATGAGGCAGACAGACACTGCTTGTATTTTGGACACCCTAGGCCAGATCCTGCAATTCCTTTAGAGTGTTCAGTCAAGGGGTATTAATTTCTTCCCCACCATCTCTGAGGACCAAGAAGACAAAGCTCTCCCAGCATCAGCTGAAGCCATGTCACTACACTGCCTGCAATGAGGCTTTGCTGACTTTTGCCAGCTTAAGATCTTCCCACACCATGTTTGCAGTCACTGAACAAAACCTATCAAAGACTCCAGCCACTTAATTGGAGTCTCTTGCCTCAGCCCAGAGCCCTGGCTTCAAATACCACCCTTTCCTTCTCCTTCTCCTGAGCTTAAAAATCTTAAAGTCAAAGGACCTTTGCTATGCTCTGGGTGAACTCATCAGGCTTAGGATACATCTAATTCAAAGATAATTTAATTGCACCGAAGTTGGGTTATTTGATTGAACTTTAGTTTCAAACTCCCCATGGATAGACAGAAGGCTGTAATGAACAGCAAAGAGTTTTCTTCCAAGGCTGATCAGTCATAGAGATTAAAATGTGTAATCAAGCCAAATATAAAACTTTTGAACTTCTAACTCTTATATTGGCTTTATACATCCTCATTAATTATAAGAAATAAAGTTTCCAAAAACTCAGATTACCCATACGTATTCCAATTAAAGATGGCACTTGGTTCTCCTGCCTTATCTGCACATTCCCTGCTTATGGGCTTCCAGCAGGTTTCACCAGCCCCTCTTGCTGTCACCAAAGTGACATCACTTTCCCTTTTATCCCATCTAGGAGCTGGTCATAAAAACCAATAACTCCACTCAAAAAATCTGACCCCAGCCCCAATTCTTCCCTTGGCCAGATACCCTGTGCCAGGTGTGAGACAAGACATGAAGGACTTGCAGTTGCCCTATGGCAGAAGCCAGAGGCCAACCTGCCTTCCTGTTCAGTGGCAAAAACAAAAAAATGCCCTTCCCTATCCTCTTGGGGGATTAGGACTTGTGACAGCCTTCGTCTCTTGTCATCCTTCTTGACTGACACAGCATAGTCTGGAAGGTCACCTGGGGGGTAAAATCCAATGCACAACACCTTGTAGGGATCTGGGATACTCCTGGAATGGGTCACTTCTCACCACATCTGCAATATCTCCTTTTCTTTTATCACTGTACTTCCATCCCCCCCCATTTTTGGATGGCTTTTTTTTTTTTTTTTTTTTTTTTTTGTCTGGCCGTGCCCATAAGCTTTGCCCTGCCTGATGTCTAATCAGCAACTGCTGCTCTTTCATTATCATCTGGCAATGCTCCATCAGGCTCCTCTGTTCAAAAACTTCCCTCACACCAAAACAACACAAACACATAAAAATAGGCAAAGCCACTCCTCTCTCTTCTGTCCCTGAGGAGGGAGATGCAGGGGTCAGTGGCAAAGGGTGCTCCATCTTGCCTTGTTACAGCTCCATCCATACCCAGAGGACTGCTCAGGAGCTGGGTGCATTTGATGAGCAGTTCCTAGTAATTTACTCTGTCTTCCCACACAGACAAGGGAACATCCAGCTGTTATCCCCAAGAGATTCCCAGGAACTCACATGTAGAGCATGAGCTGGTGCAGCAGCCAGCACCAGCTCCTGGTGCACAACTTGTCACCTGCCTGTGGCTGCTGGGGGATTTGCCCCTGGTCCTGCAGCCCCACATCCACAGCAGGGACTCTGCAGGTGAAGGAGCTGTTATCCCCCATCCCTGCAGCACACAGGGCTGTCCAGGCACTGGGTGTTGACAGTGACATTTGATTGCTGCCAGCTCTCTGCAGGCTTCCCCCCCTCACTCCCCATGCTCTCCCCTAAGTCTCAAGTGAAAACCCCCCACCCCAGCCAGTCCTCCTCCTCCACTCTCCTCTCTTTCTGTCTCTCTGAGGCACTCCTTTTCTTTCTGCCTCACACACCCCCTTTCACGCTCCACTTCCACCAGCACCAGGTCTCTTTGCCCCAGGCACATCTATATTGCCTCTCTAAGCACAAATCAGGCAGCCAGCCCCCCCTTTTCCCTCCCCCTCCAACCAGATGCACTCCCACAAACCCACTGAACCCATCCACAGGGTTTTAATATTTATAAAAGTCAACCCTTGTCTGAAGAAAATGTGGTTGATGATGAAAGCGTTTACATTGCAAATAACTTTTAACAACCCTCCAGCAGTCAGCCTGGTGACAAATTCTAACCCGTCTATCAGCCCAACTCAGGAGGAGAGAGGGAGAGAGATAAAAAAAAAAACCAAACCCCACAATGACAGTGAGAAAGGCTCAGCCCTCCCCAGCATCACCTTGCAGAGGGATATGGTGTGAAGGCTTTGCTCAGCACTGCTGAGAACATTAAAGCACAGACACAGGGAGCAGGAGCAGCTGCTTTGCCTGCTCTTGGCCAAGTGAGGAGACACCCCAGGGAACCCTGGAGGGATGGCAGGGGTGCAGGGCAAGCCCTGGGCACAGAGCCCCTTAACTCACTGGTGCAGAGCTGGTGCTGCCTGGCAGAAGGTGGCTGTCTAATTGCCAAGGCAGCAATTAGGGTTAATTAGGCAGCAATTAGCACACTCTGCCAGTGCCCAGGGCTGCAGGCAACAGGTAATGCTACCCATAGGTGAGTTCTCACCCTGTGGGTGTTGGTGGGTGAGACACAGCCCACAGGGGTTGTGTGTTGTGCCCCTATAGCAATGGGAATGGGGACAGCACCTTATGGTCACCTCCCTGATATTTTGCCTAAGGCCACAGGAGGGTATATTCCCAAAGATGATTAGGACAGCTTAAAGAGTCAGAAATTAACATCACTCCCAGGCCATATTTGCTTGGAGCCTCCCATGGCTGCTGAGGGGATGCATAACGGTGTGATGCTCTTCCTCATCCTCTTCCTCAGGACAACAGCTTTTCCCTATCACCCCAGCAGCATCTTGGGCAGGCACGTTCTACCCCACAAGCACCCCAGGAGAGGGCAATCACTCAGGGAGAGCCAGGGCCCAGAATGTGCCAGAACAGAACCACGTTGCAGAGAGCAAGGGATGCTGCAGAGGAGCATGGCAGGAGGACTCAGAGCCCAGATTCATCAGCAGGGCTGCTGCAGCCTTCCTGAGAAAGGAGGTGACTGAAAGCACCCAGTTGTGCTTCACTACCTTGGCTGGGCCTCCAGAAGTCTACAGCCCCCAGCCACATCTCCTCATGCTGCTCAGCAGCAGGATCAGAGATGGAAGAACCAAAATACTGAGGCTGAAGCTGCATTAAACACATCACTTAGTGCCCAGCTGTTTCCTAGGCTGCTTGGGGAGACAGAGTCATGAAAAAAATTACATTATTTGGAAAAATGTAATTTTCAGCACTAGCAGCAGCCCCAGGGAGCAGGTGACAATGTTTTGCCATTCAGCAGGTGTGGTGTGTCAGGGGCACCAGCAGCCCTCACTGGGGCATGGTCAGGAAAGTGTGGCTGAGCTGCTCTGGCCTATGCAGGGAAGCCAGGTGAGTGTGCAGAAGATTTTTGTGACTACTGTGGGAAGTCATCCTCCTACACCTGGCTGGTGCAATTAACACGAGGCACCCATGCTCTTGGCTTGACCACAGCTATCAGTGCCTTAGCTCACAAGAGGTGGCACAACAGGCAAAAGATGAGACTTCATCTGACCTGATGTTAGTCCCTGGAAAGTTGTGAGTTACATTGCTGGTTGCTCAAACTCATCAGAAGCAGGAATACAGCCACACCTCTAGAGAGAGTCAAACACAACAGCCTGCTGCCCAGCCTGGCACGTTGCAACCTCTCCCATCGATAATAATCTGCTTTTTTTGTGTTTTAAAAGATTGCTGCTGCTGCTGCTATTTAAAGGTTGCATTCAGATTTTTTCACATTTGCCATATAAGCACGACTTTGAATATTTCAACATAATTGTTTTGTTGCAGTTCCCATTCTTGCAACTCTTATTTGCTTTCTGGGTAATCGAAGAGGGAAAGTGTTTCTGAATCACTTCTTTTATACCTATCAAAAAAAAAAAAAAAAAAAAAAACAACAAAAAAAAAAACCCAAACGTAGGCTTGAGCTGTTTCCCACACCACTGTGGAAGATGGTGGCAAAACTCCCCTGTGATGGTTGTTCCATGGGCTGGGTCTGGCCTAATGGCCAGAACAAAAAGGAAACAGAGGCTCAAGCTCCTTTAACAAGCTCCTTGTTAATTTTCTAATTCTCTGCTTCATTAATTCATGAATTCACTAATCCGCTTGCTCATGCAGCAGTCTCAGCTCTGCTCCCTGACAGTGTGAGAGCCCTGGCTGCTGCTGAGTCCCCTCTGAAGGGTCTTGGGATGCCTCACACACTGATGCCTTCCAGCTCTGCCCACTGGTCCATACCATTCCCAGAGGCTGGTGGCTTCTGCAGAAGGTGACAGCAACAGCTGGAGAGGATGGCTACAGGACACACAGCTCCATCAGCCCCTGGGCTACAAGGGGACGGAGTCCTTAAACACAAGCCCCACAGAGGTACTGAACCACCAGAACAGATGCTTTGTAGCTTGCCTGGGGCTAAGAAGCAAAGCCAGCCCCTCTGAGGGCTTTCCCTACCCCCTGGGGCAGGGAGCCATCAGCCTGGTCCAGCTGCTCAGCTGGAGGGTTTAATTCACTGAGCATCGTGGTGGAGCCTTCCTTCTGATACACACATAGCCTAATAAATACTTGCACTAATGTACCCACTCATTTAAATGTCTCTATTAAAAAGGTGCCTTTCCCTTGGTTTGAGGTAATTGTCAGTGCTGCTGGGGGACAAAGCACCTCAGCTTAGCCCTCAGTTTGGACAAGGTCTGTGCTCCCCACACATGTGTGTGGCATAGAGCTCCCATGCTACCTACCTGCAGTCCTCTTCATGGGGAAGGAAACCAAGAGGAACACAGCACTTCTACAAAAACCACCACAAGGAAAAAAAAAACCAAAACAGTCAGCAATTGCTGTGTCAAGAAAACATTTAACACAGCCAGACTGAAGCAGATCCTTTTTTTCCCAAGAGAGGTGCTGCTCTGCCTGTGCCCAACGATGCCTCAGCCCCTGCCACGGGGAGGCTGCCAGGCAGGTACCCAGCTGCCAGTCCCTCATCTCCACTCCATAGGCAGAGAATGGCAGCAGGGATTCACATCTCCTTGCACGTGTGACTTCTTACCCCTGTTCCTTGGCCTCGTCCTTCAAGGTTTACCCTGGAGAGGAAAACCCCACGTTGGGGTCTGGCATGGGCTGGTGATGGATACAGAGCTGATGGGGATGCAGGCAGCCTCCTGCCCACCCTCCCATTTGTGCCTAGGTCTGTAGCCTGCACCCAAGGAGACTCCAACACCAAGAGGCAAGACAAAAACCTGGCTGAAGTCTCTTTTTATGGCAAGAGGCCATTTCTCGAGGCAGAGCCAGGGATGACGGAGACTCGAGGCTGCAGGATGCAAGAGGTCTGCTCTCTGCCAGCAAGGCTAATAACTTTGTATTAAATTACAGGCCTGGGTTCAGTTGTGGTTGGTTTTGCTTTTTTTTTATTTTTTATGAGCTGTCTGTTTAGATTTATCAGCATAACTCCTGATACAGCCTTGTTAGACACCATTAGGATAAAATCTTGCTACAGTGTCTGCTGGGGAGGCGAGCAGGGGGATGCTGCAGAGTGGGAGGGTGGCAGGACAGGGGCTGCCTGCAAGGTGCAGCCCTGCAGCCCCAGGAACACTCATCCCAGAGCTGGAATCTCTGTGGAAGGCAAAGGCATGGGGGTACAAGTACTTACAAGGGGATGCTGAAGTAAAAAAGCCACTGAAAGAGCCATTGCATTTGGGGGAGACACCAAGGGAGGAGGGGAGCAGTCTCCAGCCAGGCTGGTCTCTATTCTTCCAAGGATTCCAGTGGAAAAGAAACCTCAAGAGAGAGGGAAAGGGCACCAAGAAAAACCTGGAGGATCTGGGGAAGCTGGAAATGAGCAATCTTTGCCTTGGCATCAATCCCTCACCCCCACCCTCCACTTAATTCTCTATAATTGCACCTCTTATTTGAAGACTTCTCCGAGAGCACAGGAGGCGGAGGAGTGCAGAATGCTGCCAGCCCAGCTCTGTCCATCCTCCTTGTTCACACTGCAGCCCTTCTCCCCTCCATGGGCACTCCCTCACACAAACACTTGCACAAAGACACTCACACCTCTCCTCCTCATCCCAGCAGTCAGGACACCTCCTGCTCTGGGCAGATGCTGGCTCCAAGTGCATCTCCCCTGGGAACCAGCACTGAGCCCCTCACCCATGGCTGGGGAGATGCCCGAGTTCAGTGCTGCAGACCAAACCTTCTGGCAGCCAGAGCAGAGGCTGGCTGAGGAGCTGCCCAGGGTAGGAATTGTGGAGGTCTGGGATTTTTTGGGCATGGTGTGGAGAAAAGGTATCCGTGGGAGTCCATTAACCTGTGTGGAATATCCCCTTCCCTGCAGGGCAGGGGCTGGGGGAGCTGTGAGTGGAAGGCAGACAATGACATCACCAAAATAAATAAAAATACCAGCCTACTCTTATTAATGAAAATGAGCTTGTGATGGGACTTTATTTCCAGCCCCTGTGTGCTGAAAGACAGAGCTGCATTGATGGACATGTCTGAGCAGAGCTGTGGCCCAGCCAAGTGCAGCCAGGGGCACTGAGGGACCATGAACCCCTTCCAAAATGGGAATAGGAGCACAGTCTTGCAACCTGGAGCACAAGGTGAGGAGCTGCCAACACCCCCAGAGATCAAGTTCTTCCAGCTGCCTTGCTGGAGACAGAGTGTTAGCAACCACCTGCACCTGGATCTGCCTGAGGTCACTTTAGAGAGGGAGGGGGGAGCATCTTCAGACCACGGGGCAGACCCCTCCTCATGGCTGTACCTTTGCCAGCCACTTCTCCTTGCACCCTGCTCAGTATGAATTTGATGAAAATGAGCTCAGATCTTCTCCAGCTCCCTCCAGTCTCCTCCTGGTGCATGTGCTGGGGCAGTGCCCATGCTGCTTAATCCCACAGCGTGCCAGCATCCCCCAGTTGCTGCCATGGAGTGAGCTGGCAGGCACTCCCATAATACATTGAAAAAAAAACCCAGCTAGGTTCTCCTCCTGAAAAGCAGAGAAAATCCATTTTCACAGCTTTCAGAGCTACCCAAGTGAGAGCAACACATTTTGAGGGCAGATTTTCTGCAGAGGGACACTGCACCCTGATGAGCTGCATTGAATCACACCCAGTTGAGTACCTCACTCTAAATGGGGTTTATAACTGAAATTAAAAAATACATCATCTTAGTGGAAAGCAGGCAGCTGGGATCTTATTTATTCTGAGGGAAAAATTATTTCATTGATTAATTCAGGGACTGAGGCCCTGCCTGGACACCCCTAGAAGTGGGTGATAGTGCAGGAGGATTGTTGCAGTGCACTGAGCCTGTCCAGCAAGCTTAGAAGAGAACAAAGCAAAGCAGCACTTAACAATTCCCCCAAAGCCCTAAAAAGGCCACCAGGGAGAAGCAAACCCTTAGGACTATAAAGGGCTAGCTCCAAAGCAGCAAGGCTGTGATTTGGGGAGAGGACAAGACATCCTGTGCTCTTCTAGGAGCCCAAAGGCCTTTTCCAGCTGTTTCCTAAAGGATGTGACTTGTTGCATTTGCATCCATACCCCAGCAGTGGCTGCCACCCCCTTAGGGAGCCCCAACAAGCACCAGCCCACAGTCTACATGTGAGAGCCCCCCAGGTCCCTCCTCACCTGCAGGTGCTTGGCCAGCTGCCCCATGCCAGGCTCCATCCATCCCTTCCCCAGTGAATTGAGGCAGACATGCCCCTGGCCTGCCCAAAGCTTTACTGCAAGCCTTTAGCTGGAATGCTTCAAATAGCTACACACTGCCATCCAAATTGTACTTTGATGAGGTCCATTAGGCCATCTGGACATCCTTAAACAGCCTTGATGAAGATGGAGCAGAGGCTGCTCCAATCACGAGGAATCTCGGTGGTTTCAGGGCAACTCACCATCCCTTAAGCTTGGGTTGCAGCAGGCTGGTGGGGGCAGGAGGCCCTAAGATGGGTGTCAGGGCTGGCAACACCAGGGTGGGTCCTTGCAGAGCAGGTCTGCCCAAGGGCAACCCTTTGGGTGACCAACACAGGATGCACGGGACACGGGTGCTTGCAGCCTGGCTCTGCTCCTGCCTGGCAGAGCCTCTGAACCTACACCACCCCCTGGCACATCCCTGCAGATGGATTTGAGCCCTGGCAGCCATCACCTCCAGGCTGTCCTGCTCCCACCAGTCCCATTAACTGCATGGAAGTAGTGCTCCCAGGAAGGAACGCTCACCCACACTGATCAGTGTAAGATTCATAATGCTCCAGAGGACAGATGGAAAAAGAGCAGCAGGAGGTTGCTAGAGAAAATCAAGTGGTGAGGGGTAAGGTGCAGGGAGTGGATGGAATGAAGCCTGGGAGAGGAGAGCCCCATCCTGCTGAGCCCACATCGAGGGACTGCCAGGAGAAAGTGAATTCCAGACAGCACAGAGGCAGGGAGCAGCACATAAAACCTGGATGGGAATTTCATTTGCTGGAGATTTACTGACTACTGGTGCCCCTGAGCCAGCTCTTTTATGGCACCATGGAATCCTGGTGGGATTTTAGCTGAGTCATTTCCCAGGTTTGATTCCCAAAGTAACTTCTGGGCAAAAAAGCTCAGTCCATCCCCAGCATGGTGCCCACCAGTGCCACCTGTCCCCCAGGGACCTCAGCCACTCTGACCTTTGCCTGGCTGCCCGTGGCACACAGCCCCACCTCACTGTTGGGACCCACATCCTGCTTCCCCCATCAGAAAGCATTGTGTTAAACCCACAGAGTGATGTATAGGGCTGATTCCCAATCAGGCTGTCAGGAAGCATTATGTCAGATACTTTACAGGAGCCTAAGCATATTATGCCACCACAGCCACCTTTGTCAACCAAACCTGAGGTCCCGTAAAAAAAAAATAATAAAAAAATGCTGGGTTTAGCCATCCTCAGTGCCTCCAGAGCAAACTCATCTTCAAACTCTTCTCCTGAGTCACTGCACCCCTGAGTGCTGCCAACCACTTGGACAGCTCTGTAAGGAGCAGCCCAAGCCCCCACCCCAATGATTGCATTGCCTGCAGTGGCAGAGCAGGCACCACCACAGAGGAGCTCTGGTGACCTGGAAATAAAGGGTGATAAAGTTGGTGGAAGGGCTGGATGCAGGGCAGCACCTTGAACTCGGTGAGAGTGGAATGGGAAATGCTGTTACTGCTGCCTCTACCTGCTCATCTCTCCTTCTCCTCCTCACAGTTTGTTTGCCATGGCCCAGGTGCTCCCCATGTGTTACAAAACTACCTTGTCCTTCCCAGTGCCACTTGTCATTGCCAGCCCTACCAGGTCCTGAGGCTCAAAAGCTGCTGTTTTGTGGCAGTGCTTGGCCCCCCTCAGAAATGCAGCAGGACCAGTCTGGATCCTTCCTTAAGGAATTGTTTTAACGAGCATTTTCCTTGATGCAGGTGGTGAGCTGGCAGGGCTTCCTTGGGAACTTTTGCAGTAGGCAAAGTGCAGCCCTGCTGTAATACTTAAAACACCTCAATGTCAGCCTCCCTGGACACTGCCAGTCAGTTTTCACCAGCTCCTTTGAGCCTTTGCCATATCTACCCATGGCCAAAGTAGGGTTGACAGCAGTGGGATGGAGTTGGCAGCACCTGCATGGGCACAGAGGTGGAGGTACAGCCCTGCCCATCTGGAGTGAGCAAACCAGGGCAGAAAGAACAGGGCAGAGCCAAGGCTGTGTCCCACTGGGGAGGTTTGACAAGGACCCCCCTTCTGAAGGAGAGCAGCTGGGTTTGGATACCAGCCACCAAAGTGTGACAAAGCCCAGCAAAGGGCTCTGGATCTCAGTGGTGCCTGGGTCAGCAGCCTGCAACCACCACCCCAGTAATGGGAATTTGCTCATCTCCCCCTCCAAAGCCTGTCATGAAAACAAATAATCTGTGAACTCAAGTTGCCCTGCAATAGAGAGGCAGTGCCCTGTTCTGCACCAGAGGAGGGACCAGAGCCCATCTGCCATCAGAGCCAGCCCCTGTTTCTCTCAGGATATTTCTGTATTGTTGAACTGGATGAGCTTTAAGAGCTACGATGGTATCAGGGGTCCAGCATTAAACTCCAGGAAAGGCTGCAGCTTTGCATGTCTTCCCTGCTCCGAGGCAGCAAATCACATGCCTACAAATTCTTGAGGATAAAAATATTTTTATCTCTGCATCACATTAACCCAGGTTCATACACAGAAGCTGTTAGTGGAGGCCATAATCCTGTGTCTGCTGAGCACCAGCCTTTGAAACAGACCAGGAGAGCACCTTGGGCATCTGCACCTCAGTTCACAGACACAGGTTCATGGCAGAGCCCCAGCAGCTCAGGGCTGCTACTGGGGGAGCACAGCAAGAGCCCCTGCTTGGCACCCTCCTCTCTGCCTGAAAATCATCCCAGCAGCCCCCAGGCCCACCACACACAGTTGCATGGAAGGGACCAGACCTGTTCCTGGGCTCTGCTCCTCCATGCCCTGGGCAGGGCAGAGGCAGGACAGCAGCAGACAATCTTGCAGCAGGTCTCCAATGCTGGGCAACCAGATGCAGCCTCAAACCAAAAGGAGAACAAAACCAATATAATACAGAGCTTGCAGCTGGTACCAGCTTTTGGCCCAGAACTACAAAGCAGGTTAGGAGAAACATCAAAGCTGCATGCCCTGAGCAGGTCTCTATCCTTACCTTCTCTGGAAGAGTTTCCTTTATGAGCCTAGAATGAAAAGCTGCTTTGGAGCTTCAGAGATGTCCCAGGTTGATGTCAAAGATAGCAGCTGTGGTTTGATCACACTGGAGCTCACTGCTTGCTCTGGCATTGTCTCCAGCAGGGGCAGGTCTAGAATAAGGGGAAGTCTCAGCAGAGCAGGTTTCAGGCCTCTGCACAGCAGCCTGGCCAGAGGTTCCACCAAGAGTGCATGCCAGGTCTTTGAGAATCTGCCAACATTAGAGTGAGACATTCCAGAAGACCTTTCTCCAACCACAATGGAAATTTTCCCATAGGTAGTTTGGCTCTGGGTATGGAAATGGACATCTGCAAATGCTCTGCAACACATCAACCAATAATGGACCTCAAGACTCTTCCAGGAATCGTGCAGCAAGAGGAAATAGGGGATGCCAGGCTGAGCTGAATCAGAAACAAGTTTTATTTCCAGGTCCTGTTTTCCTCTGTTCTCAAGCAGAGCAGCAAACAGCTCTGCCTAGACCTGCACCACCCTGTTTGCCCAAGTCTTCAGCTGAGGCACAAGCTCCTCCAGCTCCTGGGTGCCAGCACATCCTCTGGCCACCCCACAAAGGCAACACAATCTTCCTCACCACACAAGGGAATCCCATTTTCCAGTCTGCTCTTCTGTCATATCAGGGATATGGTTGGCTCAGGGCAGGTTTTAGAGCTTCATTAACACTCCACAATAAGGCCTGGCAGCAGCTGATTTAAGGTTCATTTCCAGGCTAAGATTTAAGAAAAGATTTGTTTAATGTTCTCTAACAGCCTCTGCTGACTGGGAGCTTGAGTGCCGCCTAATGACAGCCTCATTTAGTGACTTTCTGCAGTGCAGAGTCTGGAGAAGCTGGTCAGGAGCACAGCAGTTGCTGGCAGGTGCTGAGGGGAAAATATCTCTCCCTGCAGAGTGATTACTCTGGGGCACACGTTCCTTTATCCAGAACAGCCAGAAAGAGCAACCCTTTGCTGTATTAAAAGCTCAGCAAGTCAGACCACTCTCTGCTTGCCTAGGACAGTGCTACGTCTCTCCACACCTTTTTAAGCCAAATAGAAGAAATGCTCCTTTCTCCTGAACGATGGGAAACACAGAAATGCTTGCTCATGTCCAGCCTGGTCAAAATATGATTTGCAATCAAGACTACCAGAGACTGTTTCCCAGTTTTCAGCTTCTTCCAAACCAAAAGCTGAGCCTGCTTGGCTCCTGGGGAGGGGGTGGTCATTGTTTGACATTTGTAAGATACCTCCAGCTTCTGACTGGATGTAGCTATGTCAAGGCTAAACACAAAAATAACCATTGCACAAATAAACACAGTAGTTCAAGCAAGGGTTTGTCATATTTTAATGACATTGATCTTTGGTGTTTCCCTCGTTAGCACTCATGTTCTCCCTGTCTTTCCTCCACAAACCTGCTAGGGATGGAGAGTTACAAATGAAAAGGAAAAATCACATTTGAGACTAAAAACGAAATATCAGAGCCTTGATTTCTCCACTAGAAACTACATGTACAAGGTCAAGATATCACATGCAACACCTTACATCACAGACCCATACCTCACACCCTGGCCTGGAGCTGAAAGACATTTCTTGACCCCTGCCAAGGAGGTGCAGCTCAGTCCTGGCACCAGAAAACCACTGGGATGGCTCATTCATGTTAATATTGGCACAGCTTAGAACATTCTTGCATGAACTGCATTCTACCTAGAGAGCAGCAGCCCCCAGCCCTGTACACATCTATACAGCAGTTCTGTATTAAACTAACTCTCTGAAAACAAAAGACCCCCCCTGCAAGCAGATCCTGAGCCACGCAGGTTTTGGCAAAACCCAGTTCTTCCCATAAAAGACCACAGTGCAGACAGGATGGGTCTCAGAACACCACACTCTTGAGAGGGGAAAGACAGTGCTGTGCCATGGAGTGGGACTATGGCCTGGAAGACTCCTCCACTCCAGCAACAGAGCTGGTGCATCACACCCATGTCTGCCCAGTAGGACTGACTGTCTTCAGAAGGATGCTGCAGGTCCCCTTCCCTTTCTTCACTCTACTTTTATCAGACCCTGAGCATAAAAGGGCTGGAAAGAGGAAAGTAAAGCCTATGAAGGATGACACTGACCAAATTGTGGGGTTAGGACTGAGCTCAGGCAATCCCATGGGGCATCAAAATCTGCACAATGTGCAGCCAGTATGGTTCGTATTTCTTTTAACTCTTCAGCAGTGGGAATGTTGGAAGTTAAGTATGCTTTCTTCCCCATGGCTTCCCTTGCAGTCCTTACCCTGTCCCAATCACCCAGGATAGAGAAGCCCACTGAACCACCAGCATCCTGTCAGTCCCTACTCTTCCAGCTCCTGGCCAGCTGTGAGGTACAGGTCTCTGCTGAGCAGTACAAGGGTAGCACCAACACACAATTCAATCTCTACCTGTTCCGTGACTCCCTGCTCGTGCTGTCGTTACTATAGAAGTTGGTACTGTCAGAAAGATGGTTATTATTAGTTAGGTCACTGTATTCAATTGGTCCTTCAGTGTCCATGGAGGACTGGGCCTGCTCTTGCAGGTCCAGATCACCACCACTTTGTCCTTCACTCCTGGGAGGGGCTGTCCGGGGGCTCAGGCCATGCTCTGACAGCTGCATAGACTCTGAAAGGATCCTTCCTTCCAGCTCAGCTGCCAGCTGCTGTGAGCTGGACTGCTGTGCTGCTGTGCCCTCAGCTCCAGTGGGCTCTGCACCAGTCTGAGAGCTGCGGTGGATCCGGTGGCTCACGATGATGTTGTTGCCAAAGCCACCCATGGATGCCATGGTGGTGCTCTGCTCCCTCTGGACCACAGCAGTCATGCCACCTTCTGCTATCAGCCTTTGGATCCTGCTCAGGGCATCCTCCCCACTGGCCCCATACTCTGGACCTTCAGCTGCAAGAGAAAGCAGAAGCAACTTTGGTGCACAAGGAGAACTACAACACAAAGACAAAGCGTGCAGAGTAGATGCATCACGTGGTGGCAGGACAAAAAATGTGCCAGGACAGAAAATGGGGATTGTTCCATTATTTTTTTTTTTTCTCAATATTTTTTTTTTTTTTTATTCTGGTAAATTGCCAAAGGCACTGAACTCTGTGAAGAAAACCTTCACCACTCCCCACAGGTATCCTTCACAGACTCACATGTAGATGCATCACATGGTGGCAGGACAAAAAATGTGCCAGGGCAGAAAATGGGGTTTGTTCCATTTTTTTTATTTTCTCAGTATTTTTCTTCTCTAACTTCTGGTAAATTGCCAAAGGCACTGAACTCTGTGAAGAAAACCTTCACCATTCCCCACAGGTATCCTTCACAGACACACGTGTTCAAGCCTTGTAGAAGCAGCTCCTATCTAGCCATAAAGGTGGGGAAAAAAAAGGAATCAGAAGTGTATTTTCAAGCTTCAGAGACAGTCCAGCCAGTCCCACAGGGCAAGGAACGAAAACCTGAGTTTGCACTACACTGAACCAAACATTTCACCATGGTTAGAAGTTCTGTGGCTTTTCCTACTTCACCTGTTCCAAACCACCCAAGGAAGATGACATGACAGCAATCTCCTCAGTATCAGGGAGGACACAGGCTAAGACCAGGCAGAAGCTACAGAACGTGGCCTGTGCCTCCACATCACTACGATCAAGGAAAGATCAAGTGTCCAGGCTTCTGCTCCCTATGACTGGCATCTTTTGGGGAATGCAAAAAACATCTCTTCAGATATCATCTCTTACCTTCACGGTCACTGAGCTCTCAGGGAAGCATAGTCAGATACCTTGGTTACTGAAGATTACTTTTAAATAATAAAATCTCACAGGAAAACAGTCCATGTAGGAGATTAAATCCCTGTGGCACGGAAGCCCAGCCCAGTTCTGTTTGCCAGCATCCTCTCTTTTGCTACAAACCCTACCCCGACCATTTGAGGAAAACAATTTGTAGTCATGAACTGCTAGAATCATTCCACAGTGGTATCCTGATGATTCTTATTAAAGAGATAAATCTTACTTCCAGCTCCATGAAGCTATCACAGTATTGATTAGAGGAGAAAGCCTGGCACCAAAGAAATAAACAAAAATGTCAACAAGGCTGATGTAGGCAGGAGTTAAAACAATTTAAAAAAACCCCAAAGCCACACTGACTAGGAAAACAAAACTGCTTGGGGCTGTGGGGTGGAAATCATGCATCCAACATGAGAGCTAGAGCATTCAGCACAGTCTACATGATGAGGTTATCTAACATGTTGAGGTTATTTCTTTTTAAAGGCAGGCTCATTAAAGCTGTTATCATGCTGTGCAGTCAGTGACAACTTATTCCTTTTCCCCACAGACTCAGTGGTACTTGGACCAAAAGCCATCAGCTTCCTCTGCCTCGTGGTGCAACTAATTTCATCTTCAAGCAAGCCTGCTGACAAACTGCCCTGCTGCAGAAATATTATGAACATGAGGGAAAATTCATTTATAAAAAGTAGAGTAAGTGCCTTTTTGCTAGAAATGTAGAAAGCCTGCTACATTCACTATGCATACAGCAATTACACAGCTTCTTAGAGCATCAGTAAGATCACAGAGAATGCACATGGAAATCTGGAGCAGAGCCTAGAGGAGGTAGCAAGAATACCCCCTAGGCTGAGCTGCACCCACAGCTCTAGCAGAGAAATCCTATTCAGGATGTAGCTGATGCATGAACTAGAAACCTGGCTGCCAGCATGAAGACTGAGAACAGAAGCTATTAGACCAGAAGCTTCAGTGTGAAAAACATGCATGTAAGGGGATTCTGAAGCATTAATCATGAGCAGAACTAAGTTGAAGGTTTAAGAAGCATGGGTTTGGATTCAGTCATTGCTTCCTTCTGAGGACACACTCATAACCACTTCATTACTAACCATCTGGCCAGGCCAGAAAGCCAAGATGTGCAGCCTGGCTTAGAGACATGCCAGACAGCCCTCTCTCCACAAGTCCTGAAGCAGCAGGTACTGTGCTCTTGAAAGATCACTTAATATAAACTTAACCCACTACAGAACATTGGTACAGTGAACCAGCAGGGATCCCCAGCCAATGCTCCTCAGCAGGATGAACAGATGCTTCACCAGAGGAGGCCATGCAGGCAGGGCACACCACAAAAAACCCTGCTCTTCCCTGTCCCTTAAATTCTGTGTGTCATGGCTGTATTTCCAGTAGAGGCAGCTGCTTGCTCAGAAAACAGCCAAGGGCTGATGCCACAGCAGAGATCAGCAAGTCACGATTCTTCAGATGACAAGTGCAGAGACACTGTTGGAAATTCCAGAAAAACAGCCCATCCAAAAGGCCAGAAGCAAGTATCACCATCCAAGCAGCCAAAAAGAGCTTCTGCTTTGTGGGCTGTCCTCCCCTTTCTCCCTTCAGGTTTAAACAATGACTTTGACTGTCTGGTTCTCAGCAAAGTTTCCTGTGCAATTTGCCTTCAGCTGAGCTACAGCACAGATTCCCATACAGCCCATTTCCACTGCCTGGTGACTCCCACACATGTTCTGTCACCAGGCTGCCAGTGCAGACTACATTAGTACTCAGTGCAAGTGAAATAACCCAACTTCCATTTGGTGGAGGTTCAGAATGTGCACACAGGCACACAAGAACAATGCCATAAACCCCACACCTTGGACTACTAGAAGCTTCAGCTTCATCCTTTATCTTGAGCTCCTAGTCTACTGTCTAGGGTAAAAAATAGAAAAGCCTCACAGAGCACTACAGAGAGCATCTACAAAACTGAGCTACTGTGTGTTAAGTCCCAGTGTAAGTGGAACACCTGGCAATTTGTCCTCCATTTGGGCTGTCCCTGTATCAGAATCCATCACAAAGCAAGAAGCAATCTTGAGAAACAGTCCCCATCTTTTTATGACCAGAAACACAAGTTCTGTTCTTGACAGGATGGTTGCCCATGGTTCCCTTCCACAATACAAATATTAGTGGTGTGTCCACCACTATAAAGGTTTCAACAAACCTTTTCTAACCTAACCAAAGTGACATTTCCAGAGGTACAAACCCCTTTATATTCCTAACAAAGACACAAAACATTACTCTCAAGAGTTATCATCCCAAAGACCAGGGTATTTGTCAGTCTGGCTCATTGGCTCCAACATTTAACAAAAGACTCTCTAGCCTAATGCATCTGCCTTTAGAAGTCCTCTGCCATGCTATTTCAACAAGGCAAGAGTTTGATATGGATGACTACAAAGGCAAAACATCTGGCAAACCTTCAATGGAGCAAACCTTCATAAGGCAGGGGCATTTCCACTCTTAAATAAGTGGTCTCTGAACTACTTAAAAGGAGTAAAACTTGTTTAACTCTGGGCATTCATGGCACACATCTGATAAAGAACAAATCCCAAAGAAGCAAGAATTAGATCAGGCTCCTCTGTGGCTGTGTGATAAACTGTATATGGTCTTAATTTTTTCCTGTTCTCAGATATCCTCTTTCTAAAACCAGCAGTAGTCAGTAGCCACGCTTGCAAACAAAGCTTCAAAATCAGAACTACAAGTAAGCACTGGAATAATAGCTCTGAGGTGTGAGCTGACCTACTAATTCACATGCTCAAAGATAAAAAAAAAATCAGCATTTTAAAATTAATTCACTCCTTGCATACGACTAGGAAAGGGGAGCATAACCAGCTATGAATAATCACATGTCCCCAAGTGGCAGAGGAAATACTACCAGTTACTTTTCTCCTCAACCAGAAGCATGTTCACACTTCCTTTATAAGCTACCTAATCCAAACAACTTCACAGAACACAGAAAAGACACAGTTGCTTTAAATTCTAATAAATTTGTTAGCAATATCTCACCTTGGTGATTTGTATGAGCAAAACTTATTTTTGCAACAAGAGTTTAAAAGCAATCCCTATAATTTAATCCTAAAAGAGCCAAGCACTTGGAGTAGTTCATAAGGTAATGGCTTGGGTAGTACATACCTCTAGAACCTGAGTCTAGTTTTAGGTAGTTAAGCCAAAATTTATAGTTCTACAGGACATATGTCACACATTTTACACATGGATGGGCAGATGAAAGGCTAAGGAATCTAACCCATGTTTCTACTTGGAGAATGAGAGGCAGATCTGGAAGCTGATCCCTGGTGTCCTGGTTGCCATTTCCACACAAAGCACAGAAAAGCCACATCACATCTGACCAGAGCATTGCAAGGAAGTGTTCAGCTATCCTAAATACAACATGTTTCTTTTAGCATTCACAGGGCTCAGCTGGGGACACATTACCCCCGGCACACTCTCCTAATGTCTCAGATTAAAGAAGTTGCATCACATGCAGGCACAATGACTCTGCTTGTAAGTGCTCCTCAGGCATCCCCAGCTGCTGTGCCTGTACCAGGGATGTTTCACTTGCATGTGCTCTATTTTCACTATTAACAGCTTGAACAGGCTGATCCAGCAGATCCTACACACCCAAGTCTTCATTTTACAACCCTTTTCCCCCTCAAAAGTATCTACTGCAACCTCTAAAAGCAGCTGGACATGATGGAAATTTGTACTGGCTGGTTAGAAACACTTTAATAAAACAGGTTAAGAACTTGTATATGGCATGACAGCAGTCAGTTTTGATCCCACAAAGACAACAGCAATCCATTGACAACAAGGCTTCTGCTGGCTAAAATTTCAGTGGTTCATAACACACACCTACTGGCACAATAAGCACTGAGCCAGCCATCTGAACCTCAGTGACAATGCAACTGGTAGGAACTGAGATGGTAAATCCCTTTCAGTTATTTCCATCAAGTTTCTTCTGAATGTGGGTTATTTTTTTCTTTTTTAAAAACTGGATTACCAGTTGATATCCTCTCAACAGCAAGGGGACAGCATGGGTGCACAATGAAACAAGTGTTTGGCTGCTCTGGCCAAGGTCCCTTTTTCCTCAGCCTGCAGAACCTTTTACACAGCTGAAATCCCTAAGAGTTACCACCACTTGCACCCTGTTCCACAGATCCAGGCAGCCTGAACAAGTGGCATCCACAGCCTGACCCAGTCTGGACTTGGAATTATAATTTCTAAATGTTAAAACTTTGGGGTATTAAATTTCATCAAGGATTTTTGTTGTTTTATAAGTGAGATTCAATTTGCCAGTTAAATACATGTCTGTCCCCATCATATCTGCCCATTTGCAAAGAAAACCACAGTGTAGCTCTCAACAGATTGTTTCTAATTAAAAGTTCCTCAAAGCTACAACTACATCACTATTTCTACAATGTCTGTCACCTTACAGTAAAGTAGGAGACAGCTGAAACACTGTTTTAGGCATTTCTTGGTAGCTCTCCTGGTTTTCTCTCAACTCTAGCTTCCTTTGGTTTATGTGTGGCTTGGGATCAGAGTGCAGAAAGCAGTCATCAACTGCCACAAAACAAAAAGATACAGACATAAGGGGAATTATTTTCTAATAAAGTCATCATATACTCATTCCTCCAAAGGAGGTAGAAAGATAATCAAAACAGCAAAGTCCCCGCAGAGCTTTGCATGAGAAAAGGAAACTATTTATATCCACACAGAACCTAATTAGATTTCTGATGCAATTCTGCATTTTTAAATTTTTTTTTAATACAGTAAGCCCTGAGCCAGAATTGCCCACAAGTGGGGCTGACAGGACAGGACAGAAATTTATTTTTTTTTTTGTTCCCTCCACCCCTTGCCATGACAAGGTGATAACTAAAACATTTCCCTTTACATTACTCAGAATCACATCTGATCTATCCATTCTGCTGCTGATAATACTGCTAAGCTTTTACACAGTGATTTACATCTTCAAAGCCCCATACAAAACACTAATTAATCTTCACAGCCCCTGGTGTACTGTACTATGGGAAGATTTATTCCCATTTGGTAGATGATTAATAATTTGCCCTAGGTCACATATCACATTAATAATAGCACATTTCAACTTTTTTTTTTTTCCCTTCATGTCCCTGACATCTAGATCCTGCTATTAGGCAACAGTATTATCCTTTAAACAGGCATAGAGTTACTGCAGATAGTGGGCAAATTAACCACCAGAAAAGCACTACAGCATCTGATCTAGGCTTCCTGAACACACTGGATGCATATCACAGGAGGTTATGATACTGGAAAAACAGGAATCTTGCACAGTTAAGTGTGACAGGGGCTCAAGTGTGATGTGTAGCACAAAGACTTGGATGAACCAGACCACTGATGCCACAAGTCCCAGGTTAACAGGTTGAAGTGTTTGTATCAACAACTGAAAATTTGCCTTTCTGCTTCCTGATAGGTCCTTGTACTATTCTTCTGTTATAGATTACAGTTGGTTTTTAAATCCTACATGCTCCTGAGAGTCAATGTCTTGACAGATCCCTGTTTTGAGCTGCTCTTGAGCCTTTGCTCAATAATTTCTACTGAGGATGGAACTGACATAAGAACTGATCTACTACAGGATAAGATGTCTTGGCTTATCTTCAGCACACGTGTCTGAACTGGAGTAACTCCTTTGTTCTAAGGATCCTTACATAAGAGACAGGAGTGTGACAGCCATTTTTGCAGGTGAGGCCACTTGGAATAGCACATGGAGTAAATCACCAGCTGAGCCAGAAATCACACCAGATGTGAACTTGCTAATCTCTTCCAAGCAAAAAAGGGAGACAAAGAGAAGTCCTGTTCTAGGCTTATTATCTGCACTCCTTCTCTTCCAAATACTATGTTTTGCTTTTTTTGTAGACATACCCTGGCCAAGACACTGGTGAAAAACAACTCTTCCCCATCTCATTCATGGGCTAGAAAAACTAGGATGCAGATCTGAAAACAGAAAGGTTAATTAGAAAGAATGAAATAATGAAATCTTAAGCTGATTTCAGAACAGCAGAAGAGAGAAGCATGACTGGAAAACTCCACTGGTTTAACAGAGCAGAGAAAGAGCTCCTCCCATGGCCTTGTTGCAAGAAGGTCCCACACTGTACCCTGTTCTCACTCTGCATAACATAGTCAGTGGAAGAATCAGTTCCCACAAGTTCAGGAATTGTCCAGACATCCTGTGTTCCAGCAGGATTCACACATTCTCAAATGTACAAACTTTCCAGGGAGGTTATCTCAGCTCCACTGAGATTAGCAGATGGGAAACCCCACGGGCCAAGCAGGTTCATCGTGAGCCAAAGATTTCAAAATTGTCTCCCTTGGTTTTCTCTGTCATTGCTATGCATACACTGCCCACCTCCTTCCTAGTCAATCCCTCAGAGCTGGATTCAAGCACAATTCTACACTATAGAGACAAGAAGCCTACACAAAATCATCAAAGGTCACTGACTTTATTGTCATATAGGAATTGCACATCAACTGTTTTAAGTTCTTCAAATGTTGGTAACTCTCCCTGGACTGGAAGGCACTACAGACATTTTTTAGTAGCTAAGCTTAGACACCACAGACTTCCTCAATCAGGCTAACCAGAGTATCTGCTTTGTGAGAAGTATTTTACAGTATTTCACATTATTGTGAAGCCTGCACAGGTTTTAGATGCAGAAGTTGAAGGACGAAGCTAAAATCTAACACAGAGTCAGAAAGAATAGTTCTTAACAGTTTGCAGACTTACTGATGGTTAAGAGTTCAGGAGGTTTTGTGAAGGCTGATGCCAGTACAGGTGATTCTACAGACACTATGATCAGGAGAGGAGTTCATTTTGCCTTCCAAAAGCATGTGAAAAAGTCAACTTTTCTACTCCTATGGGCAGAAATTCACTCTCCTGATCATCTTTGCATGGCTAAAGGAAAATTAGGCTGGAGAAATCTTTGCTAAAGGGATAACAGGAGTGTCCTAACGCATCAATAAGTTGTGGAACCTGTGTGGAAAGTCCTCATTCACCAGGTAAGCTGCCAGATAAATCACTGCTTGCATTCCTGCTTTCCCCAGTACCTGCAGAGGTGGACTCCTGCTCCTGTACTTCCCTCTCTGTCTGAGTCTCGGCATTCTGGAGCTGAGGTGCCAAGGTCTGGGTACCCTGGGAAGTCACAGAGGTGGGGGGGTTTCGGGGTTGCAGGCCTATGGCATTCATCAGGCCCATGTCCCTGTCTGTTCTCCATGTGGCTCTGCTGGTTCTGAAAAGAGAGAAAAACAAGTAAGACCAGGAGCATTGGAGGTGAAATGCCCCAGCAAGATTGAAGCATCCACTGAGCCTCTTGTTGCCTCCACTCCAACCAGGCACTTGTAGTCACTATGAGGCTGGAGGAGACTGACCTGCACTTACTTACACACACAAGACACCCTTCTGTAAAGTCAGCTGGCTGTGCTTTTGAGTTCTAAGTCAACAGTATTATTCTTATGGTCCACTCACCCTTCCACAGCAGCAGTGTGTCTGACAGGCATAGACAGATATCCCTGAAGCATCAACAAGGCTGCAGAACAACTGGCTCAAGGGGCACTGAGCTGAGTATGCAACACAACATGGAGCACAGGACAAATAAACACCCACAACACCCCTCTGCCTGTCAGCAGGGAGGTTTTAACTCAGCTTGTATCCCTTTTCTCCTCCAGAACATCTAGTTTGTCAGCATGCCACATGAATGCACTCCAGCAGGCATTTCTGACCATTCCAGTCAGACAAGAGAAATTCTCTGTTCTCAAAAGAAAACAACAGGATCCACCTTAAGGCTCATTAGCTTCTCAGAATCAAACACTTGAAGTGTATGGTGCTACAAGAACTGAATCTTGACAATGCTTGGATGTTTCTTGCAAAACTGACCTTTGGCTAGGAATGGTAAATAGATTCTAGGAATGACACAGCTCATTCACAAGCTTTTTTTCACATGATTTTCAACTTGCCACACTTTTCTTGCTACCTCTTTGAGGCAGTTCATTGCTGAGCAATATTTCTGCCTTCAAGCTGCTCCTCCTGTCCTCCTGCAAGGCTGATATGTGCTGCCACAAAACACAAGTCGTGGCAGCATCTACTCACATGGCAGAGTAAAGAATCTCTACTGCCTATTAGTCACCCTCAATCAGACCAAGTCTATGGAACAGCACAGACATTGCCCTGTGCATAATTTCCTTGGGATCCTAGAGCTCACAATTCAGAAACAAGACTGTCACCCTCTTGCTGAGAACAGAGGGCTTACAGAGAAGTACTTGTCACTGGAGCAAGAAGCAAAGGACTGCAGCACCATCCCTGTGTTTAGAATAACTAGTGTGTATATCACTGGACAGACTGGATGATGCAGCCAATAGGGACATCAAGGGATTTAGCTTTAATTTTAGAGTTTATTGCTGAGCAACAACTGTCCCATGATCAGAAAACTAAAGGGATGAAAATCACCAGGACTGCTCAATGGGTTTGCACTTATCTCTGTTAAACTCTCCATGCTTTAGTTATACCCCAAAGGCCATTTACTTTGCACAGTGGTTTTGATCAAGCCCCACATGTTCCTCCTGCAGCTTGCTGACAGATGTCACTGAGGTCACAGATGACAGATACACATCCCTATCACTGGCAGCACTTTTGGACACTGAATGACACTTGCTAGGAGCAGGCCAGGAGACCCAGCTAAGCAGTGTCAAAGGGTGGGAGAAACTGAATATTTAAAGCAGCCAGTGCTAAAGGAACAAAGAAGGAGATGTGCTGTCAGATGTAACAAAAGCAGCAGAAAAGGTCAGGTCTCTAAAGCACACTGAGGAGACTCACCCAGGGCGTTCAGTGTTCCTGCTGCTGGAATGCACAGTGAAGACATTCTCGTTCATCTGGTCCCAGTGGTACTCAACTCCAGAGTTTAGGGCCCTGAAAACATCAAAAAGGAAAAAAATATTAGCATGATTGGACACTATTGCAGCCAGCACACAGCACATCCCTGTAACATGAAGGACTGCCCACCAGAAACTGCAGATCTAGCTCAGTTCCCACTTTTGTTAAAAGGGCTCATCACCATCAACAGTCTTGCAAACATGGAGTGTTGTGTTACCCAGACTGGTCTGGAATATTCCATTCATTTCATGATTCAATATTAGGACTGAGGCACAGCAACAGGAGCAGAGGGATTTTCAGGAAATGAAGACATACAACTGTGTGTACAGAATCAGGTTACCCTAACTCCAAATGACTAAACAAAGAATTGGAAAGGGAAGGCCAGTTCTTTCTATAGTCCCTGCCAGCATCTCCTGCACCAGGTAATGCTAAGTAAAATGCTTATTTGACATTCAGTTTCCTTGCAAATGGTTCTCATTCTGCCTATGAATAAATCTCTATACAGAGCTCTCACTGACAGTCACCATGGAGCACAGGCAGATATAGAAGATATTTGAATAAGTTTCTACAAAAGAGTTTGTACTGCATCTTGTATGCACACACTTATGTACACACATGCAACACGTGTGTCAAGACTTAAAAGTTCAAAACTTGAATTTTACTGCTAATGCTACTAAGTTTAACAGAACAGCCAATGTCCTGGCAACCTTTCACAGTGCATTTCTCCAAAAGATATTCAAAACCAGGGCTGGATAATCACAGAAGCTAAATCACCATAACCCTAATGCTGTAAGTGCATCTCCCACTATTTCTAAGCCTTGACAGTTCTTAAGACTGGAAGAGGATAAGAACATACCCAGCTTACTTTGCACCATACACAAGTTCCAGAGGACAGGCACAAGCTGTACAGTCCAAGGCAGGATGGAGATCTCCCACTTACTGCTGTGTCCCACCTCCAGAAGCACTATGGGCTGCATTGTGATGGAAGAGACTTTCTGTACAGTGTTATGCTCCCTGTGAGCTGCCTGAGCACTTTGAAAAGGTGCTGGGCACAGAGTTAACAACAGTGCTGGGTAGCAGTCACTTCACAAGGCAAGTTAAAAAAAAAATAAAATGGTCCTATGCAGACAGAAGGGAATTGTGTCTGAAAAGCTGGACTTGGATCACACTGCAGGCAACCTCAGAGCATGAACTAAGAGTTGTCTCATAATCTGAAGGAAGGATTCAGGGCAAGTAGCTGGTTATGGCTTAGGCACAAGTGTTTCATGTGCATATAAAACCAGCTGTTCTGTAATGAGATGCATCAGCAGAACAGGCAAGAACTCCAGCTTAGAGGATGCTGCAAGCCAGACATGCTGCAGCAGGAGGGCTTTGTGTGCTGCAGGCCTGAGGCTAGGCTGAGAGTGACAGCACCCCAGGTCAGGAGCAAGGGCAAAAGCTGGAGAAAATCAGGTCAACAAAACCATACATGAAGTCTACAAGAAGTAATCAGTCATCACTTTTTTTTTTTTTTTTTTTTTGTGCTGAGCTAGTCCTGCACTGCATTGTGAAAGCTAAGTATTAGGCAGAGGATGGAGCAGCCAGAGGGACTGGCATGGCTTTAGTGACAGGTTACCATCTGTCAATAAACTCTGAGAATTTTATAAGTCAGCATCCTACTGGCAGCTGCTTTCATTGTGTAAAAAGTAAGCACACACACATTGTCAGCAAAGTAGCACACTCCCTAGGCAAGTGAGACTTTCTGACCTACTACTCAAAATTTCAAATAAAAAAGTTTACTTTGCTTAGAATCTGCAGCTATTACACAACTGAGCTAAACTGACCCATGCACTTCTCCCCCTCCTTCCTCACTGCATATTTTCCAAAACAGAGGAATGGCCCCCACAGCCACCAACACAACAAGTATTCCTCCCCAAGGTGCTGTGCACCCTACTGGTCTTTGCCAGTTTGCCAGCTCACAGGACAAGAAACAGGAAGACTGCAAAACTTTCCTTACCTGTGAGTTGGCAGTACTGGCTTTCCTCTCTTACCCAAAACACTGTGTTTCTGCTGCTGCACACACACACTCACACACACAGACACACAGAGAGACACACACACTCACACAGACACACACACACACACACACAGACACACACACACACACACAGACACACACAAACACACAGACACACACAGACACACACAAACACACACAAACACACACAAACACACACACACACAAACACACACAAACACACACACAAACACACACACAAACACACACACAAACACACACACAAACACACACACACACAAACACACACACACACACACAAACACACACACACAAACACACACACACAAACACACACACAAACACACACACAAACACTCACACACACACACTCACACACACACACTCACACACACTCACACACACTTCATTCACCTCACTTCTACAGAAGTGCCAAGGTCCCAGGCTGACATGGAATACACCAAGTTAAAATCTCCTGTCTCTGCTCCTGCCTGTTCTGCAGAGGCTCACTGCTCTATGCTTGGGTTCTTACACAGGAAATTCTCTCCTGACTCCCGGCAATGAATTTGCACCTTTCCCTGGATGGTAGGATCAACAGCCACTCCACTTAACACATGACTTTGCACATGGGCTTTAAACGCTGCCATTTATCAACTCACTTTCATGGCCAGATTCCTATTAATTCCTCATTTACTGCCAGACATTTGGCTTTTCTCTCCCAGATGGAGGACCTGTAGCAGCTGGTGCCACTGCTCCCGTTGCTGACTCTGGGAACACTGATGAACAGGCTTCAGCCAACATCACTAGACGTGGCCAGGATGAAGTTCAACATCCTCAACACCACATTAACCTGGCTTTCTTGTCTGGACTGAGCTTGTCTCTCTGCAGAGCCAAAAGAAGTGGCACAGAATCAACAGCTGGCACTCTATTGTAGAACAAGCATCTTCACTGCTACCTTTCATCAGATTCTTCCCTTCACCACCTCATCAACCTCCTCCCTTTCAACTCCACTTCTTGCAAAGACTTCAAGCAACAAAACCCTCAGCACAAACTTTGTTCTCTTTATATGAATCTGCATCTCTCTGACTTGCAGCCCACATCTGCCTCTCCTCAGCCAATATTCAGCTTGCTCCCCATTAGGTCTTCCAATCTTTGGATGACTGACTGAAGCTACAGATGAGATATTTTAGACTACATCAAGGTACAGTGAAGAAAGCCAGTATCTCAGCTTCACAGAGGGAACTGATTGGGTGCTATCTTTTATACAAAGATCAACACTTTTCTTCTTTCTAATCAAAGACTTCATCAAAGAAATACTGCTATTGTATGGGTTAAATATCAGTTTTAAGACCACGCCTGCTTTAGAAACTTGGATACATAATGAAACCCTAAACCAACTTAAGATGGTGTGCAACAAGATGTGTATAACAGCCACATTTACCTTGGTTTAAATCAAATTTTTGATTAAACTTAAAAATCTGCACTGGCTTAATCACACCTATTCAAAACAGCACGATCTCCCTTTTTAGAAAGCCTAAAGGTTTTTTAACTCCCATTGCAAAATATTACTTGGATTTAGTAAATTATCAAGCCTTTCACATCACATTTCCCAGAGGATTTGCAAATCAAGGCCTGACTATTCATTCCACAGCAGCAGAGCTTACACTGGAGAAATGAATATTTTTCAGGTAATGTAAGCATTTAACTTTTGCTCCATCAAACTCTAGACGTGGAAATGCTGGAAGCACTTTACATTTTCCAAGCTCTGTGTAGCATGGAGCATGTTGCCACTTGGATGTGGATGCAGTAAGGAAGACACTGAGTTTCCCAGGGCTCCAGGGGGAAAAGCTGCAATTCTCCACACTGCATCAGTCATGGACACTGAAGTCCACTTAGTGAAGTTCTCTTTTTTCCTTTTTATGGCTGTCACTAAGCTCCCTGGATATTTCCACTAGCTTTTTGAAATGCAGAGCAGCTCACAGCCTGCCTTTCCCAGCAGGGACCTGTTTTGAGATGGACTTTTCCTTCACGCCTGTGTCCAGCTCACATTATTAGTGAGTTTGGAGAGGATGAAGGGCACATATTAGCAAGCTTGCTCAAAGTCAAAAAAGGATTTGGAGAGGAGGCTGTTAAGCACCAAGAACAAACAATTTAGGCATCACAGTCTTTCCTGTGGGAGGAGTTCCTGCCTACACAGTTCAGGCATGGCCCACTGAAGAACCTAGGAGAAAGCTCTAGGAATTAAAGACAAAACTATTTATTTGTGTCAAGAAAGCTGAAATATAGTTTACTGCACTGGCTTAACCAGTATTCAAAAATTAAATCAACAAACCAGAGTTCAGCATAAACCAATTTAGGCATCTAGATAACCCCCCAGATGGCATATCCAAAATCAGGAGCTGAAGAGGAGGAGGGATTGGGACTAAAGTTTCCCAACTCCACCATAACAATACAGCCCAGGAGAAACATGGCAAGACAAAAAAATCATCATTTGCATGTCCAGGAAGGCATAAATAGCACTGACTGACTTCTGACTTAAACCTTCCCTAGTCGTGAAGAAGGCAGCAAGCAATGGACAAATGCATTGCTCTCCTTCTTCAAATCCTGCCACACAGAAAGGCTGAATGGCAGCACACAATGCTACAGAACTAAAATAAACTTTGATTAAGACATTGCTGCCTGCAATCCCATCTAAACCAGTCCCATTACGAGAATGAAGACTGGGACAAGCCCAGCATGGGAAGACTAGCTGCAAAGTTATGTCATGCAGCACACAGGCAGGGTAATACCTGATTTTCATGCCACCAAGGTCTGCTTTCTTCACAAAAGAAATTACTGATTTCTCAAATATCCATTTATATAAAATAAATATAAAAAGAAACATAAATTAAATATAAATAGCTGATTTCTCAAATATCCATTCAAGATCACTAAAAACAAGCACAAAAAACCCAGCGTGTTTTCAACAGATTTGAATTCCCCAAGATGTGCTTTCTTCCCTCGGTGCAGAATTGTCATTCTTAAATTATTCAGCCTGCATCAAGGAAATATTAACTGAGCTACAGAAAGTAAGGTGACATAACACTAACAAACCATTGTCTTGGTTTGGGAAGGAGAAAGCAGCATACAGCATCTCACACATTGCAATGCTTGGCCAGATTCCAGCAGCACCCTTGTCAGCAGCTCTTTATGTCTTCTTGCTGTGATGATCAGCACAGCAAGCCCATCCCAGGCTTCCATGATGAGCCAGGCAACAGTACTGTCAGTATGAGGTACTCCCAGCAGCTGCCTGCATAGGAAAACAATCATTTCTAACACCCTACTTCATAAATATTTAGCTTTCTGTGCAGGCAATGAGCCACGTGCAGAGAAAAATCCAAGTGAAAATTGGCTGCTGTGCAAACCGTATGGAACCAGCAAAGAGGATTCCTGGAGTAGCTCTGCTGGGCAGTAATTCCCTTGGACCAAGGAGAGGTGGCAGCTTCACTGGCATTGCCCTATTTCACAGCACACCCCAGAGTGCAGCCCATGTATGACCAGCCAGAAGAAGAGCAAGAGACCAAGAAGGAATTCTGAACAAGATAAGCCCTACAGAACCCAAGATTTGCATTTTGCCATTAACAACCACGGAGACATTTAAGTTATGTATGAAATTACCTACTCATCACATTCAGAGGACAATGGGAAGATCATCCCTTCTCCACAAATAGCAGCAGGTGCACTTTTACTCCCTGTACTGATACAGCCCACTGATATTCCCGAATCCTGCAAGCTTCACCCACCTCAAAACCAGCAACTGTGCAAAAAAAAAAAAGAAAACCAAAACCACCCTGACACCTACTTGAACCACCAGAAGTGCTGCAGAAGCAGGAGAGAAAGCAATGGGGTGCAGCTGATAGCCATGTGCCTGCTCAGGGGAGTATTCCAACTATGCAACATGACAGGCTCTGTTTATTTGATTATGCAGTCCTCCCAGCCAGGTTAAATATTGGGATTTTTTAAGAGGCACTATTCAAACTCTTATAATTTAAATGAAGTCAGACTTACATATTCACAAATACCACATCTGGAGGCACCAATATCTACGGACATTTTCTATCTCCATGGCATGAAAATGCATGAATTTGCCCTGCCCATCACAGAGCAACTGAAGTTGGATCCAGTCCATGCTCTTGTGGCTAGGGGGTAAGATTTAGATGGATGACACATCTCTAATAATCATCTTCCCTGGACAAAAATGTGAGGAACAGAGCCAAAGAAGAGCTGCCAGTCAGCTAAGCTGTGAGATAAAGAGATAAACACAGTAGGAACAACCCAAACAGAATGGTTACTACTGATCCAGAGGGTTACTCCTGATCCAGGGAAAAAGTCTTAAATTAAGAATCAGTCTTTCAATCCATCCAACAGGAGTCATAAATGGAAGAGAAGCACCAGGAAAATCACAGAGGAAAAGGAAAGAGTTTTGTATGAAAGTCTGGATGTCTGATTATCTTGGGACCCATGCAGAAATGAGGTCGAGAGAGCTGCTTTTGCTACACAGCAAAACCTGTGCTGAGAGTAAGGAAAAGTCCCTCAGAGACAGCTTCAGGCCAGTATCAATTCTCCTACTGAAATGCCACCCCCACTGATTTCTAAAAAACTTTTCCCAGAGCTTTTTTTACTCCACTTTTAACATGACATAGAAATCCATACCTTGAGCCTGAGAGAATAAAGGGAACCTTTTAGTGCCAAATATGACTCCTGAACTCCTGATGTTGTAACCAGACATCAGCTACTTTGACATTTATATGAGATATATCCCAGTGTAGAGGGGGCAAACTGAAGCCATTGTTACAGGCAACATATTTGATTTTCAGTGTAATCAGATGGACAAAACACTTGTGCAAGGAAGACCTAGAGCTAAGATTTGCTTCTCCAATGTGAGTATTGGTTTTGTGTATCATAAAGTGCACTATAGAATAGTTTTAGCACAATTACAAAAACCAGACAAACATGAAAGCATCCTTATGTGAATAAGTACATACCACCAAGTTCAAATAGCCTAGAATAAACATGGCAGAATAGATCAAATAAGAATTTACTAAATTTTCATTTATTTTATTCTCACTGAAAATACTGCCAATTTTCCATGGTATCTTTCATTTGGGTGACTCCAACACATCAAGTAGTATATAAGGATGGATCCTTTGGCAGGTTAAGAAATCTCTGCCTTCTGGAATCTGTTAAGTCCCTTAAATAACAGCAATTTAGCTTAGCATCACCTTCAATCAAGCTCAAAACATGGATAACTTCATTTAAGTCCTCTAAAAAGCTAAAAGGCTTGTTAATTGCTTAAAGTGATTACAGCCTACACTCCAACAAGCTTTGTACCCTCCCAATATTGTAAGCTGGTTATGATCTATCAGCTCTTCCACTGGCTTAGACAATTTAGGATGTTATGAGTCTTTGAGGGAATGCAAATTGCTTAAGCCTTTTAAAGCCTTAAATATCTTAAAACTGCTTCAAGTCTCCAAAGTCACTCTTTAGTTGTGGTTTATCACTAGCAATTGAGCAGAAAACATTTCATTGACTCAAAGGTGACTCTAAAGTAGGCTTCTTTTGTAGATCTTATGGCAACAAACTAAACCAGAAAAATGCATTCAGAATGGGAGAAATTAACTTAAAAATAAACATTTAAAATTGGCAAGCATAGCAAACATATATATATATATATAAAGTAGAACATTACAGTGTTCACACACAAAGCTGCCAAGCTCCAGAAAGATCTTGGCTTGGTCTAATCTCAATGAGATACACGTGGCCAAGTCAAGTTTTATATTTTAATCTTCAGCAGTTTTGAAATTAGACAATTTAAGTGTTCTGTTTAGCACACAGGGGAAACCTCCTCAAAAAAAAAATATACCCCAAAAAACCCCCAACCAAAAACAACACCTGAAAAGCCCAAAACAAAAACCCCAAAACCAACTAACCAAATAACAACAAAAACAAAACACAAAAAAACCCCAAACCAAAAACGACCTTTACAAAAATCCTAAATCTACAATTATTACTCAAGTTACTCAGTTTGTAGACAGAGTAGAGACCATTTAAAGAACCAGATAGGTAGAATATTTTAAAAAGGGAAAGAAAATGAAGCAACAGTTGTCTGTTTTATTGGCTAGCTGGGGTCACTACAGTCCCTGCTGGAAAACACAGCCATAAGGGACAATAAATAAATAAATTGAATCAAAGACTGAAAAATTAAGGATGATCTTATTGGAAAGCCAAGGGAGTAAAGAATTGAACAAGGAAATGACAGGTTACAAGAAAGGACATTCTAAAAATAAACATAAGGAAAATGGCACCAGGAGGAAAAAAAGGTCTATTCACCAGTGAGGCTAAGGACAAAAATCAATGATGACTCTAAGTGGACAAGATACTGAACTTTCTCTCTGAAGTATCCATTTAAAAAATATACAAGGCTACTTAAGCAATTATGGAGTAAGGAACGAAGCCAGACATAGCAGCTGCCTAAACTCATTAAGAAAATTTTTAAAAAAAATTAAGAAGTTAACTTTTTTTAACTTGTACCTGATTTTTAATACTTTACAAAGAACTGAGGAAATGACAGAAGGCCAAAAAAGCCACCTTAGCAGCATTTTTCAAAAAGAAAGCCATATTTAAATTGACAATTACTCTCCCTAAGTAATTTTTATCCTTGAATACAGTAATACAACAAAGAGAAAAAACATAAGAAAACCACATGCAAGTCAAATAATTGAATGCATGAAATGTAATTGCTTTTTAAGTTGGAATTAGAAAAAAAGAAGAAAAGGTGGCATGTGTGATCTGAATAGATAATAAGTGAAACATCTGGTATTGTTCTGATAGTACATGGCCATGCTCCTAGAAATATTATTTCCCAATATGAGAACCACTGAGGACCTGCAGAACCCACTGACACAGAAGACAAACTAAGTAGCAGGCCAGGTTTCTTTAACACTGAGCTGTGCATCAGTGTTCACTTTCATCTGATGAAAAACATATGTCACTCACTACTACTTTAGCATATCTTGAAGAACTAGGTAAGGGAAATGACTGAAGACTTAAAGCAGCTCCCAGAATTTCTCTCTAGGATTCGTAGACATATTAAGTGGAATTTTATGAGGGCATCTTCCACCTCATGTCATCATTCATCCTGGTTATCAAATGCACATACAGAAACAGAAAAAACCAGTACCAGAAAGGAGATACTGCTTCAAGCCACCACATTATCACTCCTCTTGCATCTGCAATGACTGAGCCTCTTTGGCACTAGGGCTACCTAGGCTTCCCTGCAATATTTGCTTTTTTTGCTTTTTTCTTCAATGCACAAATAAGAAAATCCAAATGTAAGCTGTCAGGATGCATCTTTAGTGCAAAATTGTCCCTGTTCCCCTCTTTTCAGTCTTTTTATATATCAAAATAATCTTTTATCCTCATTTAGAAAATTCAATGTATCTTATGGTGAACAGGCAGAGAAAGTCCAAGATATGCATTTGCTCCTCAATCATAGTCAAAGACCACTGTGCAGATGCTGCCTTTGAAAAGGCCATTTGCAAGAGGACTCAGCTGGATATGAGATTACTGCCTGTGACTATCTAGCTACCCTAGTTAAGAAGTTGTGACAACATTCCCAGTGCAGGGTTGATAACACTTCTCTCTTATAGTAAAAGGGAGGCATCTCCTTCTCCTCTCTGTTTATCCTCCAGAAGCTATTCTGAAAAGGCAAACAAAGCACAAGGTCTTATCACTGCTAGAGGCTGAAGAGCCAAAAACCATGAGTGCCAGGTAGCCAAACAGATCCTCATCTCTTTACCAGCACTAGTAACTAGATGTCCCCTAGTAACTAGATGTAACACATTGTCCCCACTATGGTATGAAAGGATAAGCAATTTGAGAGGAAAAAAACCTAGCTGGATTGCCATGGACAGAGCTGCAATGATCCTCTGCAAAGCATAGGAATTTATCATGACGAGAGTTTTCCCAAAATAATTTCAACTTAGAGGCAGATCTCAGCACAAAGAATTAAAACATGCACACGACATAGTAATGAATCAATTTGAGACTCTCCACACCTTCTTCTCAACAAGATAATTCCAAGGGATGCTGCCTCTGAATCAGATCCCTCTCCAAAGGATAACTGAACTCCACTACCAGAGGCTCTGTGCTCAAGAAATCCTCTTTCTTGTGGATGCCTGCAATACATAGCCAGACTTAGATAAGGTGCTTTGACTGCTTGCTTGCTTTTGAAACAGTTACCACAGAATTACCTTGGTAATTCTATAAATTAATTCTATATAATTCTATAAATAAAAAAATAAAATTAAATAAATTAAAAATTTAAAATAATAAAAGACTGAGATTTTGGGATCTGTATATTCAAAATCACATGAGCACTGAGCCCTTCCAGAACCTGCTCCTGAGGATGAGTGAGGGCACTTAGGATGAAACAAGGAAGAATTAGTATTTGGACACCCCTTCTTCCATGGCAGTCCTCAACAAGAGAACTCAGCTAAGGGCAACAAGCAGCATACAGACTGCTTCTCCTCACTTTTGGTCTTAACCCACCAAGGATGTTTCTGAATGAGAATGCTCTTGTTAGGATGTGACAGGACAATAAAGGTTATAAACACTAAAAACCAAATTCCTTTTGAATTCAGTAGAGGTGTTTCTACTATACAAGATACTGTGGGTTTCATTCCATGCTACAAAACGCCCAAATTCAGGAAATTAATCAAACCTTGAACTACATAGAGCCAAGAAAGATGCAGAGAACTTTGGTGAGCATTGGTCACAGTTACAAAGGATGTCAGGCACCTTATGGTGGTGGAGAAACAGCCTTGGCAAAGCTAAAAAAGCAGCAGCAGCCAGACAGAAAAGTCAGCGTGGAGCACAAGAGGTTGGGGGGAATTCACACTGCTCTGTGCCATCTCCTGTGACAGACACCCAGGCCACAAATGCTGTAGTTTTCTTCATTTGCTAAGTGGAGTGCACTGCCTCAAGTAGTATTCCCAAAGGGAACCCAGTTTTCATGACACACAGCTCTTCCACTGAACATTTGAGCAATATATTTAATGTTTTGATTTAGCTCAGTGGTGTTCACTCTTTATAACATGGGAGCCTTTTCACAGCACACTTCTGGACGGAACACAAAAATCATCTTGCATCCAAAAGGCACTGACTACTACATGGTAATGTGAGGCCATGTGCAAGCAGATGTCTGCTAGCTGACTCGTGATCTAAGATTCTGCATGCCAAGTCTCTCAGCTGGCAAGCATCTTTACACTGAACCATGACAAGAATGAACTACAGGACTTTCGAAAAAAAGAACAGGCTGTCAAAACCTCACACACACTGCAAACTGTCTCCAATCCACATCTGAGGGCCACACACTTTTGTATCATTAGGACTCACCTTTGAACCAGACCTGAGTACCCTTGCTCCAGCCAATCATCACTACATTTGGTTGAAAAGCAACAAGACAGACAGAGAATCATAGAATGGGCTGGGTTGGAAGGGACCTCAGAGATCATCAAGTCCAACCCTTGATCCACTCCCGCTGCAGTTCCCAGCCCATGGCACTGAGTGCCACATCCAGGCTCTTTTGAAATATCTCCAGGGATGGAGAATCCACCCCTTCCCTGGGCAGCCCATTCCAATGCCTGATCACCCTCTCTGTAAAGAATTTCTTCCTAATGTCCAACCTAAACCTCCCCTGGCACAACTTGAGACCCCTTGTGCCCTCTTGTCTTGCTGAGAGTTGCCTGGGAAAAGAGCCCAACCCCCCCCTGGCTCCAACCTCCTTTCAGGGAGTTGTAGAGAGTGATGAGGTCTCCCCTGAGCCTCCTCTTCTCCAGCCTCAACACCCCCAGCTCCCTCAGCCCTTCCTCACAGGACTTGTGCTGGATCCCTTCCCAGCCTCCTTGCTCTTCTCTGGACCTGCTCCAGCACCTCAATCTCCTTCCTGAGCTGAGGGGCCCAGAACTGGACACAGGACTCAAGCTGTGGCCTCCCCAGGGCTGAGCACAGGGGCAGAATCCCTTCCCTGGACCTGCTGGCCACGCTGTTCCTGAGCCAGCCCAGGATGCCATTGGCCTTCTTGGCCACCTGGGCACACTGCTGGCTCCTCTTTAGCTTCCTGGCAATCCAGACTCCCAGCTCCCTTTCTGCCACTCTGTGCCCAGCCTGGAGCTCCCCATGGGGTTGTTGTGGCCAAAGTGCAGGGCACTTGGCCTTGTTGAACCTCATCCCATTGGAATCAGCCCAACATGAAGCATTCCCCAAAGACACACTGCCTGTGATCTGTGCAATTCCATTCATTACTCTTAAAAATTTTCAGAACTTGTAGATGCTCTTCTTCCTGTCAGCTTCCTTAATTTTGTGCTCTGTCCCCAGCAGTCAATTCCATGAACTTTCTTTCCAGTGACTTACATGGTGATGGATGTCACCCTGAAATCTAAGGAGATGTACAATGTCCTTTCTTCACTCCACTCACCAGAATGCAACCCTGCTAGGGGTTATACATTTGGGTAATAAAAACATTTATTCTATCCTCATAGCTACTGTGCTGGCTCATGAATTCCAGTCTCTTATAGGCTTCTTTCAGACCCATTAGGTACCTTTCCAAGTGTGGAAGAACACTGCTGTCACCATCTCACTTCCCTATAGCACAGCAGCTCTCAGAGCCTGTTTAGACATGGACCTCGGGTTCAAAATATTGAAAAAGTGCCTCATGGCTCAGCAGTCCATTCCTACCCCAGTCAGAAGTATTCCAGTCATACACTTGTATCTGCAAGGCAGCCAGGCTGCATTTCCAAGCAGCTAAACCTTTTTAATCCAACCAACCAACCAACATACAGGCTGCAGAAATCAGCTGGTTACCCATCTTTCTCTAGTTCACAGCCACAACCTAGTTATATTCAATTTATGTCTCTTCATTCTCTAAAAATATATGCATTTAAATACTTCTCCTTTTCTGGAGATTTATGGAAGGCTATGTAACCCCCTCCTTTTTAGCTCTGCTAAAGACCCCAAGCTGCAGGTTTGAGGAAAAATGTTTCACTGACTACACTAGCAGCTCCTCTCAACTACTGTATGAGTTTAAAGGCAATTCTAAATATGGATATGCAAATTTTAAAATATTCCAGATTATGTACCTAGTTTCTTCTAAAGTGACAGCAACATTCTGCTATCTCTGCTGTTAAGCATCTTGTGTCTTATCCTAGAACTAAATGTTTTGGTTCTACAGCCTCATGTATTGATGGCTCAATCACCTATGATCAACTAAAACCTCATGTCTTTTCTCCTTTTCTGTCATTTTACCTACTGAGTATAATTAGTTACTTAATGAACTTTGTACTATTAAATTCTATCTTATTTCTATAGCTCCAGTCACTTTCAAGGCAAACAATTTCTTGTGCATTACTCTGATCTTTCTCCCTAGTGACAAGAACAATGCCATATCCTCTGCAAATCTATTCAGCACACTCTACAAGGCATTTGTGTAAACAGGATTAATAACCAGCCCCACAACAGCTCCTTAAACAACTCAGTGACCTCTTCTGTGAAGCAGTCCAGCTCTCATGTTGTATTCTTTCCTCTTGCCAGGCCTTCACCTCTTCTTTATCAGATCCTGTTCTAATCCTAATTCTTTACAAATTTACTGGATTTATTAAAATGCAAAGGTAGTAGACTTGAAGTCCTTAGTTGAACCTCTAATTAAAAATAAATCCATATAATTTTCAAGGGCAGGTATGCAAGCCTGCTATACTCCACCCTAATCAAATGACAGGACATTCAACCCTGCTTTCCATGGCTTCAGTCTTCCTTTCCTTCATACATATGCATACCCCATACACATACCCCATAATCACATATCCCATAAATCTGTGTACTAAGTTCAGATGGCCAATGGAACTCCTCCATTTTAATTTGCAAGAAAACCTCCCATCAGTGCTACCCCAACTTAGCAATATAACCCAAATCGTTTGATTTTAATTACTGTTTCATTTAGAACTACTTGCATGGTCTCTCATTATGTGCACATGCAGATTATGCCTTTTTTTGGGGGGCCAGCTTGTCCATCCAGTCTATTCATCTGATCTTCCCTAAGCACATACTTTTCAAATTCTGTATCTGAGACACAGATGCTATTCCAACCAGTTTATGTGATCTCTGTAGTACCTACATTCAAATGCCTCCATTGTACCTGGGAATAAAGACCAAGGGAATTATAATCATCTTGGTTGTTTGCTACTGTTCTCATTACCAAATGAGAACAGTAGGGATGTCTTCAACAGCTCAGTGTTTTCTTGCTCTCTGATATTTGCTAGGCTATCCCTCATACACTGCTCAATCAATTGCTGAATCCTTCAATATTTCTCTTCCTTTATTACTGTGTATATGGAAACCAAATATTTTTTGTCACCCACTTATCAGATTTGCCAACTTCAAACCACATTTATTAAGCCAAGAACTACTGAGATGGCATCAACATGTTGGGATTTTTCTTTTCTCTGAGGATCTTCCAAGTAATCTGGGGCAGCCATTGAAGGAGCAAGCCACTCCTGCTCTGACAGAGCCTTACTCATTCATGTGCTCTGATAACAGGGTCTCAGTGCAAATTACTCAGCTGTCTGCATATCTACACCTTTGTGCAAAGGTTTCTATGTCACTCCTGCTGCTGTTGGTCTATAAAATGGTGCAGGTGAGAACAGAACATATCAAGTGTCCTGCTCCAAAAAGAACCCAATCCATGGGAGGTCTGCAACAAACACCAGAAGCAGGACACATGTTGAAGCATTTCTGTCAAGCCACTAATAAATCTCCCACCTCTACAGCCACCTTGTTTCATATTTATATACAAATACCTTATGTTTGTTGTACTTCTTTATGATTGTTGCTGTGACAGAAGAGTGCCCTAGCAACCTGGAGAGCTAAAGTTCTTGGAGATGGTGCAGAATGGCTGACAGTGCTTCCATAACACACCATGAAAGTGTTCCTGCTATGTGTTTAATTAGTCAGGTGCCAAGAAGTAACATGCCACTTTGCTTAGGGCTACTGTAAGCACCAGAATGGCTATCTAATGTGGGGTGTAGCAATCCAGGACAGCAACACCAAGCTTGACACTGCAGCTTGGTGCAGTGTCAATTAAAGCATCGACCCTCAAGGAAGGCTTCATATCCCTGGGTTCTTGTCCAAGTTCTTCATCTCATGAGCCACAACCAGTAGACTAGATCTTAACACTTCTTTATACTGAAAATAACTTCAGAATAACCCTCTAGAGTTTGGAAAGACAGCCATTTATTCCTGAATAATTCTTCTGCTTGGCAAGTACAGCAACTATTCTTCAAGAAAGCCACTAATCCTGGAAGACAGTAACTATAGCTTATTCCATAATAATATATTATAGAATTTCATGTATAAATAAGACCTATGTTCAAGAGAACCAAAAGGCTGAAGAGTTCTGGCATTCACTACTACTGAAACTGGAAAATCTGAATTCCAACAACAGATTTCAGGAAAAGGCTGAACTGAATTAGTCATGACTACTACTTGATATATTTATTCTGATTTCAAATAGTGGTTCTACACTGACTATTGACTCTCCTCAAGCACCACGTTCCTGATCTTATGCACAACAGATGGAGTCCACACGCATGAGGTAAGATTATCAGCACTGCTGCAAGTTTTGAGCTGCCAGGTTTCAGGTTACAAGGAACTTCAAAATACGAAGCAAAACCTACAAGAATATCAGAGTAGTAAAGCACCTGGAAATAACTGAAGCAGAGAAACCCCTGAAGTGTTCTTGCAACACTAGAAGCAAAAAGCAGCACTTGCACAACATAACTAAGAAAAGGGCATTAAAGTGCAGAGAATTCACAAGAACAATGAGAGGAATACATGTCTCACTGCTCAGGTGCCAAGTTATCATCTGTGTCACACCACATCTAGATTGCATATTTACAAAGGGGTAGTCACACCCTTCATTGGCACTGTATAAACAAGAGAGAGCTAAAGCCTATACAACATATCACTGGGTTTTCAAGTGAGGAAATAATAATGGCAAAAAACTTGGCAGTTCATAGAATCACATCCTTCCGTACTGTAACAACTATTTGGTGAGACTAGGTCAGAAGCTTTCAGCCTGGTCGGTGGACTCAAAGGGGTCCATGAAAACTGAGGAAAGCAAGCATATCACTAGCAGCTCAAACTTGCTTTTCTCATTGGAAAGTTTTAGTAAAAAGTCAGTTATAACTCTGTGTAAAGCAATCACTTACTCTGGTCGGCAGATCACCAGGTCCCCTTTGTTGGTGCCATATGCCAGTCCCAGACCTGGCTCAGGCAGCCAGCGAGCAGAGTTGATGCTGACGTGTCGCCTCTGGTCAGCAGGCATTGGGTACAGAACGTTGAAAACTCTCTGAAACAATAAAAGGAGGTTATTTGACAGTACGATATAAGGCAGGAGAGTCAAGGAGGCTCACACAAACATTTTCTCTTGCAAGAGCACAACTGGCCGTGGAGAAACATCACAGAATCACAGAATCAGCTGGGTTGGGAAGGATCTCTGAGATCATCAAGTCCAACCCTTGATCCACCACCACTGTGATTCCCAGCCCATGGCACTCAGTGCCACATCCAGGCTCTTCTTAAAAACCTCCAGGGACAGAGAATCCACCACCTTCCTGGGCAGTCCATTCCAATGCCTGTCCACCCTCTTTGTAAAGAATTTTTTCCTAATATCCAACCTAAACCTGCCCTGGCAGAGCTTAAGCCCATGGCCTCTTGTCTTACTGGTAGCTACTTGGGAAAAGAGCCCAACCCCCCCCTGGCTCCAACCTCCTTTCAGGGAGTTGTAGAGAGTGATGAGGTCTCCTCTGAGCCTCCTCTTCTCCAGCCTCAACACCCCCAGTTCCCTCAGCCCTTCCTCACAGGACTTGTGCTGGATCCCTTCCCAGCCTCCTTGCTCTTCTCTGGACCTGCTCCAGCACCTCAATCTCCTTCCTGAGCTGAGGGGCCCAGAACTGGACACAGGACTCAAGCTGTGGCCTCCCCAGGGCTGAGCACAGGGGCAGAATCCCTTCCCTGGACCTGCTGGCCACGCTGTTCCTGAGCCAGCCCAGGATGCCATTGGCCTTCTTGGCCACCTGGGCACACTGCTGGCTCCTCTTCAGCTTCCTGGCAATCCAGACTCCCAGGTCCCTTTCTGCCACTCTGTGCCCAGCCTGGAGCTCCCCATGGGGTTGTTGTGTTGAACCTCATCCCGTTGGAATCAGCCCAACTCTCCAGTCTGTCCAGGTCCCTCTGCAGAACCCTCCTGCCTTCCAGCTGATCCACACTCCCCCCCAGCTTGGTGTCATCTGCAAATTTGCTAATTGTGGACTCAATCCCCTGATCTAAGTCATCAGTGAAGATATTAAACAGCACTGGGCCCAGCACTGATCCCTGGAGGACACCAATTGGATCAGCACCGTTCAGCACCACTCTCTGGGCCCGGCCCTCCAGCCAGTTCCTAACCCAGCACAGATGCCCCTGTCCAAGCTGTGGCCTGACAGCTTTTCCAGGAGAATCCTGTGGGAGATGGTGTCAAAGGCCTTGCTGAAGTCCAGGTAGACTCCATCCACAGCCTTCCCCTCATCCACCAGGTGGGTCCCCTGATCATAAAAGGAGATCAGGTGTGTCAGACAGGAAACTGCAAGAAAGCACTAATCCAGCAGTAGGCAGCTGCTACAAATGTACATAGATGTGTTCCCGGATGTTTAAGAGGCTGGCACACAGCTGCAAAGCAGAAGATATTCTGACCCCAAATGGATGTGCATGTCACTATTCAAACTAATCTAACAGTGTGAGGACAAGTGGCATAGTCACTGGAAAGCAGGACAACTGGGACTCTTTTGGCCTTCAGCTCTCATCTTAATCGAGTAGTATGGAACAGGAAACAGGCAGGTATAGGGTGTTTCAGCATCAAAAGCTCATTGTTTCTATTAAGGAAATTAAACTTTACGCAAAAGTCATTTCTTGATCTTTCCTTTTTTAAAACTCTTAAACATTCTTCTGAAAATGCATTTGACCATGCCTCATACCAACAGTGCACAAAGAAAAATCAAAATCCAGAGTTTACGAGAACAACACAAGTACACAAGTAACAAATCCCTCCATTTAGGTCCCCTTAGAACACCAGACATTTAACTGCCATAGGGTAAAAAGCTGAAGAGCTGCTGCAGGTAGTTGGCATGGCTGCAAGCCAGTTCTTCCCAAATGCTGCATGGATGCAGGTTAATGAAAACTGCACATGAAGGACCAATAACAAGCTCTGCTTTCTGGTCTGCACTGGCTTGGTTTCTGAAGTATATAAGCTTGAAAAGCAAGAACAGGTGATATCTATGCAGATATTCTCCTCTGAGTCCAAGATGTCTTTTGTACAGCACAATGCTTTCCTGCCATCCAGCAACCAGAACTGGGCACACTGATATTCCATTTAGCCAGAAAACATGATGTATATAGATCATAAAAACAAAGGCACTGGAAGTGGAAAGAGGGGCAATGAGCTAAGTTTCATTACCAGCTATAAATAGGGATAAACTGCTTCAGTGAGCCGGGCCATCAGAGCACATTCCATCATGGCTTAAGAAGGGCAAGACTAAAAACTGCATTTATTTCCAAGTTTAAATCATTAACAGAGCTTCTGCAGGTTTACCTGCAGGTAACACAGACTTCAAGTCTAGATTTTCAATGGGAAAGATTTCAGGTGAAAGATTTTTCATTAGATTTTCTGTTGGGCAACCATCCATCCATCACAAAAACTTTCTCGAGGACTTCTCAGAAAAGGGCAGGGTACTGGATCAGGAAGCAGAATGAGGATATGATGAAACAGCAGGATAAAGGTAGATGGGAATGCAGATCAACCACTAGTGCACTGCTGAGGTGGCCTGATGCAATAATTATAATTCATTAGGCTGGTACTCAGCTAGCATAACGAAGCATAACCTCTCCTCTGAGGAAGCCATATTAGAGGATATGTCCTATGGATTTCTCTGTATGACAGAAACTGGTCACTCTTCACTCTGATGTATCCAGGGAAGTTCAGTGCTTGGATGGAAGGAACAGGCCCTTAGGGGGTTATCTACCTCGTACCCACGTTCATCATATCTGCCCCATTCCCTTTACTTGCTTGCTGGAGGGGGTAAGGGTGGGCAGAGGGAAAAAGAAGAGGGGAAAAAAAAGTCAGATGTATGATGGCAGCACCTGTTACCACGGAGATTATGGTACTCTCTGAGATGGGGAGATTGGATTTTGAGGAGGAGGAAGGAGGAGAAAGGGAGGGGCCCACCAGAGCTGGGAGCATAAATTCATAAAATAAGCATTCCAAATGTCTCAAGAACTGCAAGGGTTTTCTAACACATCCTTCTTTGGCAAGTCAGAAACAAATCTTTTCTTCTGAGAGCATCTTTGCAAGATATTGCAGCTGAAGAAGCTGCCTTCCTAGGCTGGCCACAAGCTCTCCTCCACTGCCATGCCAGTTTGCACAGCCACTGTCCCACAGGCTCCATGAACAGCCATGTCAAGGAGGAGGACTTGGAAGCTACAGCTCAGCATCCAGGTACTTTGCAGTAAATAGCAACCCATGGGAAGTGCTGCCAAGGACATGGGTCTGGTTCTGACAATGTGCAAAAATGCTGGCTGAGGGCAGAATCTCAAATACAAGATGGTATAAAAATTCTGTGTAAGAATTGTTGCTTCATCACTCCACTCCATTCCATTCACTTTTAAACATCTTGTTACTCTGAAGAGCTCCCCTTCCCTGCTGCTTCCCACTCCCACACTAATGGGACAACTCCATGCAGTGTTAAGGGTGATGACATCCGTGCATGTGGTAATTAGTACATAAGAACAGAAAGCAGCTGTACTAACATAATCACCACTCCCAGCAGTAACCAGAACCCAGCTAATCAATCTGATGCAGTCCTACAGACTGCTTGTTGCAATTGCATCCATTAGCAAGACCCCCTACTCCATCCACAGAGTGGAAAAAAAAATTAAGTTCCTTCAACATCAGCAGGTCCCTCTATTCAAAGAGGGCCAGAAGGGCCTGCCAGGAAACATTATTCTCCACAGATCACAGCTAATTCCCTTTTTTTTTAAACTTTTTTTCCCTTCTTTTTATTTTCCCTTTTTGTTTCCATTGCTAAATATTAAAAAAGTTACTAAGATATTTCAACCAAAGTAGCCAAAGATGCCACAGAATGACCACACTTCTTTGACAGTGGGATTTTCCATGCTTTGCAGTTCTGAACTTCTAGAAATAATATTGTTACAGGAATCCTCCACTCATATGATTCTCCAGCTTCTAGGTCAAGAGATGCCTGTCAACCCTCAAATGCTCTTAAAACTAGTAATAAAAATGCATAAAGATGATAATTCACCCCTGCCTTTCATTGTGGCTGACTCACAGAGTAGTTGCAGGCCACATGTAACAGTCACATTGATCACCAAAAGTTCAGAAATCAGATTAGAAGGGCTGTTCAAGAGGGACAATAATTTTTAAGGTGCTCACTACACTGTACCACAGCCTTCAGAAAATTTGTTTTTAATAGGGTGGAATTTCCATCTAGGACAGATATCACAGTGTATCACACTTTATCATCCCATAATCACTGCCAGCAGTTTCAGCAAGTTTCCAGGCTCTTTGCCATTATCAAACTTGCTTTTAGCATCACTAGACTACTAATTCAGTAATACATTGCCCCACCATCAGTTTTGACAATTCAGTATTTTATGAAGGTGGCAGTTGCACTTGTTTCCAGATGCTGTTCTGAAACAGCATTTTGAATGGTAAGTTTCTCTAACTACAAACATTTTGAAGTCAGAAGAGTGGGAGCTTCAGAAGCCCCAGCAGGCAACGTAAGAACAGAAAGCTGTCCTCTTCCTGGCAACAACATAAAACATATGTCATTTCTACAGGCAAAAAAGGTTCTACCCATTCACTTTAGGTCCACAAAACCCAGCCTGAGTTGCAGAGAACAGTTGACTGACCTATTTGTAGAAAATCCCAACTCTGGGGTAGATCAACCCACAGTTAACAGGAGATTTCAGACTTATTCTGTCATTTTAGGGACTTTATCTCTCCTCTGAGTCCAGGAGATGTCAGCAAGATAAAAAGCCTTCCTCCAGAGTTACTAAAACTGTAGGCACCTAAGTTTCCACACAAAAGGTGATTCTCATATGAAGGGAAAGCAATATTCACTAAAGCAGCAACCAGGTGCTTCCATTCTACATTCCTGTAACAAGGTGTGGCGAAAGATCTGGTTGAATAATTTATGTCTGCACTTTTATGTTCCAAAGACCTCACTAGAAGCACCACCTTACCTCTTTGGCATGTCCTTTCCATCCTCCCTGAACAGGAGTGAGCACATCCATCATCTACTGGTCTCTAAATTGGAAAGATACAGATTTGATGGATGGAGCACTCAATGCATAACTAATTGGCTAGATGGCTGCACTCATAGAGAAGTGGGTCAACAGCTTGACATCCAAATGGAGACCAGAGACAAGTGGAGTTCCTCCAGTCAGTACTGGGGTAAATACTGGAGCACCTCTCCTACAAGAACAGGCTGTGGGCTGGGGTTGTTCAGCCTGAAGAAGAAAAGGCTCTGGGGAGACCTCAGAGTGGACCAATACCTGAAGAGAGCCACAGGAAAGCCAGGGAGGGACATTTTGTAAGTGCATATAGTGACAGGACAAGGGGTAATGGTTTTAAACTGGAAGAGGTTAGATTTAGGTTAGACATTAGGAAGAAATCATTTAGTATGAGTGTGGTGAGACACTGGAAGAGGCTGCCCTGAGAAATTGTGGATGCCCCTTCCCTGGAAGTGTTCAAGACCAGTCTGGATGGGGCTTTGAGCAGGTGTCCCTGCCCACGGCAGGAGGGTTTCCTCTAGGTGATCTTCAGGTCCCTTCCAACCCAAACCCTTCTATGATTCCATGATTCTATGATACTGAACTCCCTAAAGCTCATTTAATCACTTGGCAGCCACTTTTTCTACACTGAATTCAGTAGGGGAGAAGATGGCTCAGACAAAACAGGGCTGTAAGGTTTGAGGAAAAGGAAAAAATAGACCCCCAAAAACAAGCTGCATGTGGACTGCTCAGGCCACTTCAAGTCCACTGCTGCTGCTCCTCCTCCAACTTGTCAGTGCCAGCACATCAGTACTGTAGCAGCTGTCAGCCACTGCTGAGGTATTAAACTAAATATTTACTTATGGCAGAGAGCCAGGAGAGGTTGCGTGACAATCAGCAGCCTCAAGAAATCTTTTCTGATGATTTCTTCCTCACCTTCAAGCTGCTGTATTTATATGGAAGAAGGGGACCCAGGGCACAACATGTAAGTATAGAGCTAGACAGTTTGTACCTGCCCTAGAAGGGTAAGCAAACTTTTTCCTAAAAGCCTCTGCTCTGCAAAGTGACCTAGTGTTTCCCTCTTCCCCTCCCACTCTGTGCCAGGGAAGCTCTTGCTATTTAACAATGTTCTTCAAATTCCACCTTTTCCCTCCATTTCTGAGGTGTGCTGGACAGGACAATCACCAGGATGCTGTCAGTCACCAGAGGAGCAGGAGGCTGCCCCAAGCCTGTGCTGCTGCTGCCAGCTGGCAGTGCTCTTGCTCTGCTTTCCTGGGCTGAGCAGCTCCATCCCTGTCCCAAGCAGGGGCATCACATCACCAGCACAGCCATCCCTGTGCTCCAGGCCTCCCCACCTCTAGAGAAAATGATGGGACGCAGAGGAGAGCTGAACGCTATTTGTTTGGCAGAGTAAGACCTTTCTTCTCCTCTCTGGCATTCAAGAAAGAAAAAAGACATGTTTTGAAGCTAGAGGAGAAGAGAAAGTTGGCATAAGTGGGTATGGTAACTCAGCAGGAACTCCTGCTTTCATCTTTTTTCAGTTAACAGAGACATTCCTGCTCTCAGCTAGATGCATTGCCTTTCAAGGTGCACATAAATTTCAAGTCATTACCCTTGCTTAGAGCAAGCAGTAAACTGGGCTGTTAGATCAACCTTGATAAGGACTGCATGGGGAGGAGGTACAGCTGGTTTTTGTTTACATGGGGAAACCTTTTCATCTGTGAAGCTCCACCCTGACAGGTGAAGGGAGAGAAAAGGCTGGAGCAGACCAGGTGGGTTTATGAGGCACCAACCTAAAATTTAATTACTAATTTTCAGCTGAATCAATGCTGCCACCAGAAGCTGACCACGAAAACACACAGGAGGAATAACATTTAATGTGTTAAGCCCAACAGAAACTTCTTACTGGGATGAGTGGCAAAATCCACAGCTTCATGGCCTCTGTGACCTGGGTTGCAAAGCAAAGTGCTTCAGAAAGGAATATTGATCTCTGCTGGATTGGGCCAAGTGTACTGGCAGCCAACATTCAGATTTTGTGCCATCATAGATCTAGAGTTTATGGTGGCAAAGTGCTCTTCATGTGGGTACAGATTATACCACCCAAGTAATTGTGGAGCCTGTACTCTCTTGCCAAGTTAACTGCAGATGTACAAGACCTTCTGGCCAGTGCAGGTAAACTTCAACAAACTAAGTTACATGGACTATGTAATACAGCACTAAAAACACAGCCACTCCACAATATCAAGTTCACAGAAATCACACTTTGAGTTGAGGCCTATGCACAGTATGAATTTACTCAAAGAACAGTTGAATAAAAATGCAGAAAGCTACAAAGTGCAGAGCACTTTATGCTATAATACTAGAATAGCACTTTGTACTATTTTGCAGAGCAGCAGATGAGGTGCAGTGACAGGATGAAGGCATAAGCAGAGCAAAACCAACAGCAGTTCAACTAGGGCTGCATCCATTTTCTATTTCCCCATCTGCTTTCATCTTCTGCTCCACAACCTGACCTTAAACAAAAACCTGAAGTTTCAGTTCATCTTTTTTGATTCCAGGCACTCCACTGAGAGTTTACAGTCTCTAAATAAATGACTTACCAGTTTTTTTGCCTTACTCATCCCAACAAAGTCTTGCCACTGAAAGATCTTACCTTGTACATTTTTTAATGTGTTAGCATATTTACCTCTGACACCAGGATATCAGGTAGGTTCCAATGAAGCATCTCCTACTCCAATGAAAGCAGTATATGGCCTTTGTCTAGCTGCTAGGAAGCCACCTGAATCACTGATTTCTATACTGCTGCCAACTAGTTTAAACATTAAGGTCCAGAAACAAAGATGACATCTTAACCTGATCCCCTTAATAAATAAAACTATTGCTTTTTTGCTTGGATTACATACTTTACTCTGCCTTCTAGCTATAAATTACACAAAAGATGTGGAAACTCAGACTTGTGTCTTACAGTGCCACAAACCTCAGTGCCCTTTGCAAAAGCATTCAAGTCTGGCTTCTCTAAAGCAGAAGACCTTGAATGCAAAGCAGAACAAACACATAACTGACCAATGGCTCAAGACATTTATTCATATGACAATGTACATCAGTATTTCAAAACAAGGCAAATCTCCCCTTTGTATGGAAGGCATCTTCTGTATCTACATGCAGATGAAAAGAACATGTATTTCCCATGATAAGAGGGGAAAAAAATGTATTTTTTTTCTCTCAGTTTCTTCTTATTAGTCAGGCTGGTCTATGCTGCTCTGAACCCCTCCCCCCACAGCTGATTCCTGCCAACATACACATCTTTCCATTAGATCTTCTCTGTTAAAATGGAAGAAGGAAAAAATAATGCACTTATCTTTTTGGCTTTGTCAGTCTTATTCTCAAATGGATCTAATGTTCTGTACAAACAAAATTTATTTCAACTCCATTTATATTTCCCAGATGCAATAGGATCGTATATGAAATTCTTCTTCAGTCTTTACCAATACAACAAACCTCTTCCTGCACCTTATGTCAATGCAGAAAATCCCAGCTCTGCTTTCTGAGCCACAGGGAATGAAATGAATGATAATTAACCTTAATTTTCAGCAACGACTGCAACCTTAACTGAGCATACTTGATTTAATCCCTAAAACAGGACAGCACCACAAGGTTCTGTTGGATGGACAGAGAAACTTTACACCACAGTAAACCACTGTTGGTTCTTCCTGACCATACCTAATAACATAGTTTATTTCTGATCTTTCACATCAGGAGAAGTCTCATTACCTGGCCCTTTCTTTTTTTAGGCTAGCTCTTGGCATTATCACCTGGTACTTTATCTCACAAGCCTGCCATGGAACTACTATATAAGCAAGAGCTTTAGAATAACTGGTGGAAAACTTCAAGACACTAACAAAAAACTAGGTTTTATAAAGAAATGGATCATCTTTGGTAACAAAGCCCTTACTTGTAAAAATACCACACTTGAAGTGGCTTATTAATTTACTGCCTCTCTCCCAAAAGCTGCAATCCCAGAGTAATTCCTCCAAAAAGCCCTTTTAGAACTGCTCAGGCCTGAAACCTAGGGCTGAGTAAGCAAGAAATTGCTAAACAAAACAATTGTCCTTTAAAGTGCACATGTGTGCCATGAAAGAAAAGAAAGAGAGAAGCCAAAGGGGGTGTTAGGATGACAGACAATAAATACATATATATACAATGCAGATGCACCAGTGAACTGAACTGTGCAACCAGGAATGTGCCCCCAGCTATTGGTATCTCTTGCAAAAATCACTCATAGCTCAGAGTTCTGGAACAAGCTAAATAATAATAAAAATATGGTCACTCCTATGGCATGAGGAATGACAAGCTTTGTAATTTTTGCCTGAACTCAGACTGCCAATCAAAAGCAGTACCTGTGAATTCCCTATTAAATGCCATGCTGAGCCTGTACAGCAAAACCTACAGTATGTTAAAGATCTAATGGCAAGAGCAAAGGATTCCTGCCCAGCTGCCATTCCACCCCACTCTCCCTCTGCTGAGACTCAATAGAAAGACACTCAAGATCAAGTGTCAACAAAATGTTGATGACAGAGCTACATACACCCTCATCTAGGTGAAAGGCAGCTGTCATCCAGCTGCCTACACATCTGGAAGGAATAAATACTAGAGGAAAGAGTTGGCTTAAATTTAATTCAAGAAAGATGGTAAGAAGTACTGAAGAGAAAATTTTCATCAGACTGCAAATCTCTTCTCAGCCTGTGGCCAGTTGAGTGCAAATCTGGTAATAATTCACCTTGGCTTCTGCTTCCCTCTACCAGGCTTGGGCAAAATGACTGCACAAAAATAATCTGAAACGTGGACTCAGCCATAATTTTTTCTATGTAGTTAAAACTATGTACCCAACTGCACAGAAATTAAGAATGGCTACTGTGGGGCAAATGGGCTCAAGGCCTTAACCAAACAGCACTTTTGATACTGGACCCCATATTAAATTAAAAAATCTTGATTCTCAGCTTCACACCCCATCTCAATAGGTGTCAGGTGTCTTTTCTTCACATAGTTTGCTGAAATTGACACTGCTCACATGTTTAACCACCACATGACATATGAACACAAGATTTTATTAAGGGATCCCAATGAGTTTTAAGTTTTCACAGTTTCTTGCAAATTCTGTCTCAGCAGTCCTTATGCAGACATGGGTGAATTGGTCAAGATACCAATTTAACTCTTACAACATATCATTCCTGCATCTCTACTCAAAGGTGTATATCTGTGCAAATCTTCATGCCACCTGCAGCACCAAGGTGGCAGTGCCTTCTCCAGGGATACAGAGTACAGCTCTTCCTTACAGCATCCTACACAAAAAGTGCTTACAAGATGAGTTTTGGATATGCTCTGTTTTTCTAAAGATATCTGCTTGCCACTATCTACTGGTACACAAAGCATAGAGAACTATTTGGCCTCAACTAAACCTACTATGCTCTACTTTACATTAAAAGGAGGGATTTCCCATATCAGTCAGAAAGGGGTTCTGTCTGCATGTCCTCTTCCTAGTACCAACAAGCACACACAGTCTTTGACCTTGCTTGGGCTTTTGCTAGTCAAAGAAAACTCTGCTTTGTTCAAGTTTTGCCAACAGTGAAAAATTTCTTTGGGTAGCAACTGAATACATTATTTGCAGTTCTACTTACAGTTGTCAGAAGCTCCCTCTGTTGATCTGAACTTGTCAAAATCTCTCTCAAAGAAGGAGACACACAAGGAACCACACTAACAAGCATGCTTTTTACAGCAGGAAGTTGTTAATCTCTCTTGCAAACTGCTCTTGTTTTCAGAAGTACATTAATTTATATGAACTTTTCCACTGGAGGCTATGTGTTACTGTAAGCTATCAATTTTCCTTTAATTCCACCAATTAATTTTTGTTTTAATATTATCAATGGTTCTGATAAGTTCTTAACTTGCACAGCCAGTTGCTTCCAGGGTTAAGGCTGCAGGAACATCCACAGCTCATGCAGCAAAGCCCATAAGGTCTGGCAGTGACTTTTGCAGACTGCATGTGACCTACTGACACTTGTGTGAAGCTCAGAAGCCAACAGCACTCAATCAAATTGTGCAGCTTCTCCCATATTCTGTACATTGTCCTTATTAAAAGATGATAAGCTGAAAAAACCCTTGGCTCTGTGATAGATCTCCACATGCCTTCCTGCTTCAGGCCCTTCATCCTACAGAGTGTTTGGGATTCCATCTGTTTACAATGGAAGTGTACACTGTATTCTGTTCCATCTAAGCTACTGATCAACCACTTCAGTGGGATGTTTCCCAAATACTGAAAGTCTTGTCAAGAGCTAATTCCAGATCTCCACAGCCTGAATTCCCTTCCAGATTCAAAGCACAATGAAGTATTTGAGATGGGGCTTGGTTAAGTAATCTTCCTTATCCCCACGTATTGCACGACTTCCTCTTCAGCTTCACATTAATCACATTTTTCTATCACCTTGCTCACTTTTTGCATCCTCATCTGATGCTTAGCATTAGCTTCCTCTGGGTAAAATGAAAAATTTTAAACATTGCAAGGGCTTCAAAACTTGTGAATGCCAGAAAGAAAACATTCTGGCCTTCCTCCTCACTAATATCCAATGCTAACAGATCCAGGTCAATATAATCCTTATTCTTCTACATTTCTATGGAACTCAGGCTCCAACAAAATTTAAAATTTAATATTTTATATTTAATATTTAATTAATTTTTTCTAATTTAATGTTCTTTTAAGTTATTTAATCTCACTATACTCTTGGAACCAAATGGAGTTGAGAAATCACCTTAGACCGAAGCAGCTTGAAAACAGACCCCTTTCTTTTGGGGACCAGCTCTACCTATGCTCTGAAAGAGTTCCTTCTCCAAACTTCCCATTTCTGAAACTCAAGTATTTCCAGCCAATTCCCAGTACCACTCCAAGCTAGAGATTCTGCTAAAAGAAATTCCTTCCCTGTATTCTCCAGCCACACACACAAACAAAAACAAAAACAAAAACAAAAAAGCCCAGAAAAGTTATCTGGGATTTCAAAAAAAGCAAAAACACAAAAAAGAAAAAATTAAGGTTATGCATACCACTCTTGTCAAAAGCCAGCACTACTAGAGAGCTTTTTAAGCCTCACTCTGAAAAACAAACATTCTTTGGCAAAGACAAGTTTCCATCTGAGATGCTAAGCAGATCAACCTTAAGAAAGTGAATAGAAAGACCATGAACTTCTCTAGAGGTCATGACTCTACCATATCTGATAACATTTCTCTACTTCTACTCCACCTCTGAGAACAATTAATAAATGTCAAATCACATCAGTCCTGAGCTGTAAAATTCTACCCAGTCTCTCTGCTCCTAGTATTAGGAGCAAGGTGTATACAATGTGTGCTTGTATAGCCAAGATGCTCTTAAGTACAATGCAGAAGTGCTCTAGTTCTTGGAGACAACATTTATTCCCAACTCTGAAAATTATACCAGCAGCCAGTGGACTTAGGTGCACTTAAATGTATTAAGAGTTTCACATAACAAAACTAATTAACTGCACTTTGAAATCTGTATTTCAACAAGATGAAGGAACCTCTCTGAGAAACAGAACCCTGCATTACACTGACTGCTAGTCAAGGATGTGGAGGAAGAGAATATCCACTTTAATTGGAAGCAGAAATATTTACTGTATTTCACTCCTCAGCAGGTTGCCATGCTTTTCCAGTGACTTACAGGCCACATTACCAAGCCCTGCTCTCTCCTCATTTGTCAACTACAAAATCAAAGGACTGGGGAATGAAGGAACAATCCTGAGTTAACTTACAAGAACTCTCATAGAATCCGATGCAGCATTTCTCTCTAATTTCTCTTTTGAAAGTTTTGTGAGTAATGTAAAATTTAATCATCCACAAAGCATTGCTTCAGAACACGGCTATGATTTATTTTTAATTAAGAAGTTGATTAACAATTGCTTTGTATTACAAGCTGTTCTCACAAAGGCAACAAAGATGCTTTCTGGTTCTCTACAATGTTCAGATTAGAGATTGAATATGGTTCCACCAGGTTTCCTAAACATTCTTTTAATGCATCCTGGCCAAGCTGCAAAGAGATTTTTACTCAACTGAAGATGAATACAGGAGCCATTGTAAAGACAGTGTCCTAAGCAAAGTTTTTTACTTCTTACATGTCCTAAAAAGTATTAAAAAAGTATGGAGCAGTCTTATTGCAAAACTGAAGACAGAATAAAGTAGTTGACTTACTGCTTTTTACAACCAGATGAAAAAATAGCATTTACAAGATGAATAGTTTTACATTTTCTAAGCTTGGTCTGACAGAATGCACGAAGATGAGCAACACAATGCTGAAACAATATTCCATATCATGCTACAGGAAGGGTCTTTATCCAAATTAAATCTGCCGAGCTGTGACACAGTCACATAGGCAGAAATCTGAAAGTCCAAAGAAGTCAGAAATGAGACAGTTATAACATCTTTAAACATGATGTGGAAAAGGGGAAAACAGCAAATTAGTTAGTAAGTCCTGCTAGACTAGACAGATTTGGAAACGTGGGGGGAAGGTTTTTGGAAGCTAAAAATACATGTACAAGAAAGATGGAAAAAAACAACCTCAAGACTACATGCAATCCATCTGGAGAAAAATAATCCAGAACGACAGCAGATGAGAAAGACAGGAGTGCAGTGATGTGGAGCAAGTCTGAAAAGCAAGAGTGAGGAAAAAACGTAGGAAATTTTCAATACACCATTAACAGCAAAGAAAGAAAAAACCCAACAGTTTTTGACTGCATAAGTAAAGCCCTGTAGTCACAAACAGCAGAAAAAAACCTACCCTCTGGGTGCTTCTGGTAAGACTATGATTATCACATTATGTACATTTAAACATATCACAGAATGAGGGGAAAAGAAAAAAAACCAAAAAAACAAAAAACACTGGTATTTTGGAGATAATTCAGAAAAGGAAAAAAACCCAAAAGCCGGAAGATTTAATTACAATAAAAGATTAAGGGAATACAAAGCATTACTTCACTAAATGGTGACTAAGAGCAAGGGAACAAGCACTTGAAGAGTATAACACACCATAGGGAAATAAGATATGTTTGAAATGGAGATGAAGATATATAAATGGAAGATAGAGACAGAAGCTTAGTGATTTAGTTGGCTACAAAAAAATGTCTCAAAAAGGAAGGGCTAGATAGAAGCCATAGCAACTGGAGTTTAGAGCAAATGCATAGAGTGGATGAGATGGAAGAATCCTACCAGAGCTTTTTAAGGAAAGAGACATGATTTTAGCTCAGAAGACTTCTCCATCTTAACTAACCATGATAAGGTAAAAAGAGTGTGGGAAGAGATACTCCTGCAGTACCTGACTACTGCCTTTACTAAAGCTGTGCATTTCACTAATATCTTTAAAAAAAAAAAATTTAAAAAAAGAAACAGTTCCAGAGCAAACTAGGCTTTTAAAAGGATCTAACAGGATACTGAATCCATGTAATTAGTGATCTTGCCATAACCACATAGTTTTCACCAAACATATCTGCTAACCACATTGCTGTTTTCTCATAAATACTTTTTCATTTTTGCCTCTTACCTTCAGAGAGTCCTAACAGAACAGTGGCTCAGAACCAGGCCTGAAAAAGTGTTGACTGTCACACCAAGCAATATCCTCATTATTATTTTTCCCTTGAATTATAACATGGAGCAGATGACAATGATAAACAGAAGTGTTACATCAGCTCATAAAGCAGCTCATGTACTGATGCAGCTGAGATGACCCCCTGATTCATGAGCAGTCTGGAGAGCAACTGCAGGCTGAAGGTGAATCAAGCAATTTCTACCAGAGACAAGTCCCTCCCCAGCACTGGGCTCAGAGCAAACTTTATACACTGGGAAAGCTCTGCCAAAAATAATAATAATGAGAGGCCTTTACAAAAAAGGAAAAAAAGAAATGCTTCACAAGGAGTGGGGGAAAAAAAAAAAGAGATACAGAGAAAGGAAAAAAAGCTGCTCATGGAATGAATTCCACTATGATCACATTATTCCCTTCATTGAAAAGGTTTGAATAGCTAATTTTCATCTCCTGCAGCAAAAGTCACCTGAATACATGGCCTAAAAGTTGAACCTAGCCCAGTTTCAGCTTTAGAAATTATCTAGTTGTGCCTCCTCAACACTTGTGCTTTAACAAGTGGACATAGTTTTTTACATCCTAAACTATCACTGAATAGCTGTTGGGCTTTACTGGGGATAAAAGTCAGAGACAGAAGTTCTCTTAACTCTATTTACCAGTTTGCACAAAGATGAAGGTTTTTGCTCACACACTAAATGAGTCACCATGGGTCAGTTCAGTTCTACAAAGCAAAAGTAGAGAAACATACTTTCATTGCCAAAAGAGACCTACAGATACACAGAAAGATTGTTAAAGATGATTATACTATTCAATACATTTATTGATGACTTGGATGAGGGAATAGAGTGCACTATCAGCAAGTCTGCTGATGACACAAAACTGGGTGGAAGTGCTGACACCCCAGAAGGCTGTGCTGGCATTCAGAGGGACCTAGAGAGACTGGAGAGTTGGGCAGGGAGAAATGTTATGTATTACAACAAGAGCAAGAGTAAAGTCTTGCATTTGGGAAAGAACAACCCCAGGTACCAGTACAGGTTGGGCACTGAACTGTTGGAGAGCAGCACAGGGGAAAGGGACCTGGGGGTGCTGGTGGATGGAAGGATGAGCATGAGCCAACAATGTGTCCTTGTGGCCAAGAAGGCCAATGGCACCTGGGGTACATGAGAAGGGGGGTGGTTAGTGGTCAAGAGAGGTTCTCCTTCCCCTCTGCTCTGCCCTGGTGAGGCCACATCTGGAATATTGTGTCCAGTTCTGGGCCCCTCAGTTCAAGAAGGACAGGGAACTGCTTGAGAGAGTCCAGTGCAGAGCAACCAAGGTGATGAAGGGAGTGGAAAATCTCCCTTATGAGGAAAGGCTGAGGGAGCTGGGCCACTTCAGCTTGGAGAACAGGAGAATGAGGTGGCTTCATCAATGTTTATAAATATGTAAGGGGAGAGTGCCAGGAGGACAGAGTCAAGCTTTTCTCAGGGGTGACTAACAACAGGACAAGGGGCAGTGGTTATAAACTGGAGCACAGGGGGTTCCATATAGAAATAAATAAGTTTTTCAGTGTGAGGGTGACAGACACTGGCACAGGCTGCCCAGGGAGGTTGTGGAGTCTCCTTCCCTGGAGACATTCAAAGCCCACCTGAATGTGTTCCTCTGTGACCTGCTGTAGGTGACCCTGCTTTGGCAAGGGGGGGTTTGGACCCATTCTTTCAAGATCCCTTCCAACCCCTAACTTTCTATGATTCTACGATTAATAAAAAGTCAAGAAAAAACTGTCTGGCAAAGTATGCTAAGCCTCATCTTGAGTCTGGGGGTATATGAAGCTTGGCTCCAAAAACTCCTTAGACTTCCTCTTCTCCTAGAGACTAGCACTTGAAGCAATCTTAGGAAATGAACCTGAAACCTCAGCCTCAGCTGAAGAACTCCCTCAGCAAAGTCAACTGTAGTACCACAAGCAATATGCATATAACCCCAAGAACAAAATACTTACTTGGTATCATGAATGATATCTAGACTTATGACATGGAATATCTTTGGTGATCATCACATTTGAAACCAAAGTTTTACAATTCTGTTGTACTTGTGTTCTCCTGCCATGTTTCCATTCCCCTGTAATATATTTCCTTCACATGTTTATTATTCAAGCAGGCCTAGAGCATGCTACGTCTTTGCTAGCAACCATCTACTCTGCTAAAATCAAAATGACACAAAATCACAGATGAAAACACACAGGAACAGAATACCCAAACACTCACCCTCATAGAGGTTTCTCCACCATGTGGCTGTTGCAGCCTGAAGACTTGAGCAACCATGTGTTCTGTGGAGGGGTGCAACAGGATACGTCGGGAAGCCAGTCCCACCATTACGTATCTGCCCATTGGAGACAAGCTCACAGAAATGGCATTAGGGCCTACAAAGAGAAGAGGAATTATTTCTCTCACAGGCTCACATCCCTTCCCATGTCTCATCCTCACAGCTTCTTCACTCTCTTCCAGCATTCTCATAATGTACAGCACACTAAACTCATCCTTATAAGGGGTCGCAAAGAATAAGAAGCACAAGAACAAATCTTGTGAGACATCCCTCTGCAGCAAGTGTCCTCACACTAAGACAATGAAGTTCTTTAAGAAATTAAAAACTATTCCTTAGCAGCTCCTCCATACCAGAACTTTCTAAGTCCAGATTGTGCAACAAGTTTCCCCCTAGCAGCACTTTATTTGTGGCTGGTTGGAAGGTCAAGAAAATATTTCCTCTTACTACAATCACTGTTGTTCAGACTGTTGCATTTCTCACTGAAGGCTGAGTGCTGAGGCAACTTCTCACACTCCCACCCATCCCAACTTCTTGCTGCATGCTTACCAAATCTCTTTGTGTAAAGCATCTCGCCCAAGTTGTGTGGTGCCAGAGAATACACAGCCAGGATTCCCTCATCAGGGAAGCCTCTTTGACTGCTGGGAATGAAGGCTGCCAGCAGCTGCCCATCAGCAGAGATATCACAGCTAGCATCGTTGTAAATCTTGCAGTTTTGAACAAGCACATTCACAGAGGCTGCAAAGAAGAAAGAAAAGAGTGATTAAGTAACTCGGGTTCAACAGAGAATCAAACAAGATTTAAACGTAACACTGGAGATCAGACAGTATATGCAAAAGCCACTTTGCTTCCTCCTAAAGTTTACAAAATGTTAGTATTCTGATTAATGTCAAGCTTGCTCCAAAACAGAGATAGGACACTGCAATGTTCATTTCAGGGAATGAAATCTACCCACCTTCTGCAGCTTTGGCCAAGAAATACTGGCAGTAGCACTTCATCAAATCCCTTCTTAGTTAAGCATAGCAGCGTTCTTTGTAAAGGACAGCACAGTTTAAACAAGTCCAAAATTGTAACTCTGTCAAACTCCAGCAATGGTAAAACTGGAAACAGTGCATCTTTAAGGTACATTTCCTCTCCTCTTGCTGAATCCCTTGTTCCAGCTCTCCTTACCTCCAGTGTACAGGAGATGAGAGAAAAATTCTCCCTGTAGATACTGCCATCAATTTCTGACAGCTGATTGTTACACCCATCTTAGATTTAGTAAGTGAGAAAAGGCAGAGACTTCTCCAGCCAGTCCTCCCTTTTAATTACTCCAGTATTTGGGGCACTCAGGACACAATCCATTTAATAACTGCTTTGTGAACAGGGTAGTGAGCAGCAATTCAGGTTAAGTTTGACTTTAATTTCTGCTGGTGAGTGGCTGGATGACCTTGTACAAACCTTTTCCCCTCTGTGCCTTGTAAATGCAGCCCATGAGCTTTTTGGGCCAGTGAATCTTACTATGCACTTGTGCTATTCCTAGTACTATGAGGTTACAAGGCCTTGTAGCATGGTCACCAGTGGTGGATTGAGAAGACAAGGTTGGAGTTCTGCTGGCTCCCTCAGACTAACCTAAATGTGTTTCACTAAAACTGCTGTAATTATTCTAAGAGATTTGGAGCTGAAATTGCATACACTATTTTGGGCACTGGGGAATTTCACATCCTAGTATTTCTAAACTCAAGGGGACAGAAATATAAACAAAATAGAAACAAACTGAATTCTGACTGAACAACCCATTTCACCCTGATTGTAGTTGAAGCTACAGCATTATGCAGAGAGCACTAGGTCAGTTTCTGAAGTTCAGGAATTCTCTTCTAAACCTTCAGACCATGTCCAGCCTAGAAGTAGCTTTGATTTGTTTGACTAAAATTGCAGATGAGTTTATGAGGGCACTACTTGGGCTGGATTCCTTATTTAACAAAAGATCAGTGCCAAGCATACTCTGTGCATACTTCTGTTAAGTCTGAACTTCCAAATCAAACAAAGGCTGGAACTCAATGCTTTTACAAACTGTTCTGCTGCCAGAAGAAATAATCCTTGCTCTTTGTTCCAAACACTTCTGTGGGGAAGCAAGATACATCAAGGAACTGATGCAGCTGAAAAATTACTGACTGTTGTCTAGGCCACTTTTTTACCCAGACCAGTTTTTCCAGCCTGGGACACAGGATGCCACACAACCACAAAGACAGCTGCAGCAGGAGAAAAGGAAGGCAGCACAGGGAAGCAAGACAGAGTTATTCCTTATTCCAGCATCACTAATTTAAAGTTCATGCTGAACCTCATTTGCAGTTCTGGTCTCAAAGACCTCCTTCCTGGAATTGCTTTCCTACATGGTTTAGTATCAACTCCTACTGTTTCATTTAAGAAACAGATGAAAATGAATATGAGGATAAAAAGTGGATTATGTAATTACATTCTGTACCAAACCATCTACACCTGTACTCTAAATTTATTCAACCAGTAATTTTCTCCCAATATAAACAGAAAGGTGCTGAACAGCAAAAAGGTAAAACACTGATAGTCACTGGCAGTACTGTAGTAACAGAATCTAAAATACACACAGCCCATCAAAGAACAGAAGGGCCAAAAGATGACAAAATTTGAGTGCTTAGTCTGAAGTTCTGAACAGAGAGACAACAGAAGATCGAAGACTATACTACCTGATTTTTAAAAAGGCAGATCTGCAATTTAATTTGTCTTTTTTTTTTAAAAATCCAGGCTCTGACTCAAATACTCATTATGTCATAACAAGAGAAGATGGGCATCAACAAAAGAACTGCAGTATATGGAGTGAACTTGCTACAAGATACATGACAACAGGTTGTAATCCCTTTCAAACTGGGAGGATTCCCGCAGAGACACATTTCAAAACAAGTCCTGTTTATTAGCTTTATCAATAAGCTAGGCACACGGTGGGGCTGGTTCATGAATTATGTTGATAAACTTGGGTAACTTCATTACCAGAACATAATGAGATAACACAGTGAAGTACACAGAGACATTAAGAGAAGTGAAATTAAAGAATTCAAGTGTGAATGTTTATAAGTTTCTGCTTTACCTAGGAGTTTCTCAGTTGGAAATAAGAGAGAATCAACTTTGTTATCACAGGAAAGTCTGAGCCTGACAAACAGTGAGAGAGATGGCATTCTTGAACTATAGCAGGGAGCATACTTACAATAAATATGCTAATGTATATAAATGTGCTAATAAATATAATAAATGTGCTAATATGTAGCCTTGTGATGAGACCACATGCAGCATACCAGACAAAGACATAGTGGTCAACCATATTCAAGAAAAATTAAACCCTAACTGGTAACAAACCCAGCACTGATCTAGGAAGATGACTCAGGAAAATAAACATGGATTTTGTGGCTTGGTTTTTGGGGTTTTTAAAAAAAAAAAAAACCAACAAAAAAACAACCAAGGAAATGGGATTGTATTTACAAAAAATACCAGAAAATAAGTGCTGGGATATCTTTGGTTCTCTTCACAACTGTTGACAGCTGAGTGAATGAGGAAAAGCAGCCAGCAGCCACTGAATTGGTAAATTAGAAGATTTCTGACAGAACAGCAAGATTCTAGAATAGTCTTCCAAAAAAGGTGAAAGGGGCAAAGAATTTATCCAATTTTAAGACAGAGTAATAACCATAGGGTGTGCTAGACAGGGAGATAGACTCAGTGGCTTTCTCACCAAATCCTGTGATTTGCAGGGGGGGGAGATGTGGCACACTTGCCTGACCTGAGTTAACTACACAAAAGAGAGTCAAGCAAGAAGGCCACCAACAGAGCAAAACTACACATTATAGAGGGACAACATGTGCCATAGTTACAACTATGAAGTATGTCCCACCCCATTAAAAAACCCCTTTGATTATTAGAAGAGAAAATATAGCCCAGTCCCTCTCTTGGGGTTCTCTCTCACTGCTATTCTGCTTGATTACTACATTTTTGTCCCACATCTCTGGGCTCAGGGTACAGTCTCCATAAGGCAGGCATGGTTTCTCTACAATGTTAACTACTGTCATTTGATGCTCAATATTGGAAGTAGTGAGATTGTATGATTGCTTCATCAGAATAAAGGTATGGGTATCATTTAATCCAGACACCCTCCAGCACTGATGAACTCCTGCTGCTTTTGAAAGAGGTGAAAAAGGTTTTAGAAATTTTATCAGTTTCTCTGAGCACAGGCAACGTTTCTTTCTTGTTCCTGTAACTACTGAAAATCAAAGTCTATAGAATTCATGTATCTTCTTTGCTTTTTAATTTTAGGCTTTTTTAAATCTAATGCATCCTTGGACATCCATAAAAGGATCCCACATGTTTATTTTTGCAAGTTAAGAAATGCTTGTATTTCTTCTGTACCATTTACAGATTCAGGGACATTAACATGTACTGCACATATCCTCACAGTTCCATGACTACTTTTTTTTTCCTTTACAGGTCTCTAACATTCTTCCTCATCTAGCATTTACTATATGTCTTTTTAAAGCAATGCTGGGGTTGAATCAGCACTCACCAAGATTTTCTGTATCATAAAGCTCATGTTCATCCATTTTCTATCTACATGTTTCTTTCCCCCCCCCCCCCTTTTTTTTCCCCACCCACACCTCCATCAGCAGAGCACAGGGGTTTTTAGTGAGCAATCCACAACGACAGCCAACATGGCTGTGCATCTTATTTTTTTAAAGGTTGTTGCATATGGTGAATGCCTCTTGGCAAAACAGATTGTAAGCTCCCCTGCCAAAAGTGAACTCTCTTTCCCACTTGATGTGTGCCTGGAAAATAAAACATCACAGATGCAAGTTGCACCCAACAGGAAAAGGTGCCCTTTATTTCAGTCTTTCAAGATCTGATTCATGATGGCATTATGGTTCTTTGCTCTTCCCTCATTTACAAAGGCTGAGGAACTCGGGTAGCACTTATGCCCAGAATCAGAGCCAACCACACAATCCTGATCTAAATGTGAGCAGCAGAGATCTCAGAGAGGTTTTATTTTAAGGAACAGCATCCAAGAGATTCACAAGACAAAGAGTGGATGGTGATAGCCATGCATTTGACAAAGCCATAGGCTATTTGATTTCTTTTGAGCCTCAGGCCTGGTCTATGAAAATGAAGCCAATAGGGAAGATTTCAGGGGAAAAAGTCGCTATTTTTGGAAAACCACTTACAACAAGGCTGCCCCTTCGTCCCTTGTTTTCTTTTCTTGTTAATGCAGCCATTGAGCTGACAGAATAGATTAAAAGAAACATCAGAGAACAAATCCATCAAGCAGTTGTGCCAACTTGGAGAGCTTATACCCCCAGCATAATTGCTATTGAAGCTGGGTAAGGTCTGCAGTGCTGGCAGGAACAGCACTGTTTGCCAAAGGAAAATTTTGGTGACTTCCATCCACCCTTAAGGATGACATTTTCTTAACAGCTGCTCCTACTTATATGTTGTTTAGTATGCTGGGGTTTTCTTCCTCTTTTAAGTTCTTCAGTATCCCACTGTGGATCAGTATTTATTGTTCAAATCACCTTCCTCAAGTCCAGGTGTTAGAACAGGACAAATTCCTGACACGTGACTAAATGTGGAAAACCTAGGCCAGTTCAGATACAATAACTAGAAAAGGAAATTATCAGAATGTATCATGAGAGAAACTATATTAGAAAGATATGAACAAGAGACAAAACCTTCAAATATTTTATCTGTGTAAAGGCTAGAACTCTACACTATTCACTTATTCAGTATTTACCCATCAGCTCTGGGAAATTTTAAGGATTTGCAACACTTACTAGAAGAATATTAAACAAGTGCCAGAGGTAGCATTGTGTCTGCTGCCAAATCAATTCCCCAATGCTGGTAAGACCAACAATCACAGTTTAATCCCAGGTCATTGTTCATTTCAGACATATTAGAAGCAAAACAAGCAAAAGGAGAGAAGAAATCCAAACCCATCTTTTTCCATTATGCAATTAATAAGGACAGGGCAGAGACTAAACTCACACAAGCCCCTGCAAAGCCATTTCCCCATGAGAGAGTCCACATCCATGTGCTTGCTGGGCTGAGTGTCACTGAGGTCACTGCCACATCACAGAGATCACAGAACTGTGCTGATCACGTTGCTGTTATGGGCTCAAATGCATCCAACTTCAGTGGAAAACATCCTGCTTCCAAACTATCTTTTCAGTGTTTAATTGTAACAGGAAGAACAGCTTCTTGGAGATGGAGGTTGACCACGAAGTCACTTTTTGATGAGAGTGGAGCTGGTGGGCAGCCCCAGGCTTCAGCTGCATCATTCCATCTGCCTGAACTCTCATTTCATCTGCCTGAACTGTGGCTCAAGTCAGACCCAAGAAGTGCAACAGCCCCCTCTGTGTAAGTGGACTCTCAAATGACACCCTCTAATTTATACTGAAACAAAAGGGACCTGTTTAGGTCACAGGCTTTACTGGAAAAGCAGTTTATTTCCAAGACAACGAAGATACAAAAAAACTCCCCCAACCCACATCTCCACTGTTACACATCTAGCTTCTATCTCTACAAATTTTGCACCTTGGCAAACTTGCAGCTTACCTTTATCCTGTGCAAGCTTTGAAAATACCTGCTTTAGGATGAACACAGCTGCTATGTCTTCATATATCCCTATTAGACCTTGGCAGAGGGAGATGGGGCTAACAACCTAGGAAAGCAAGAGCTGGGCTCAAGCAGTAGGAAGCAGAAGAAAACATCAGTGTAAAACTGATTACCAAATGGTAATAAATCAAAATGGACAAGCCAAGTACAATGAAGTACAAATTAGGGAGTCAGAAGATCTGGGGATGAGCTTGTAGAAGGAACCCTGCCTACAAAAAGGACACAATGACAATAGAAAATGTAGCCCAGTTTCAAGCTAACTGGAAGCTGTTTCAGAATGAAAGTGTCCTGGTAGGGAAGTGGGAGAAGACTGAAATACTGATGCCTCAAGGAGAAGATGGTTCTTATTTTCTATGGGATTCCATAAATTATAAACAAACATCTTATACTTTCTTTTTTTTTTTCCCAAATCAGCAGTCTTCTAAGCAGTCAGATGAGCCCCCCCCCCCCAAAAAAAATGCCTAACCCAAAGCTATTAGCAGCTGTAGCAATCTTCAAATGCTTTGCAGGATTGCAGAAAGGTCCCAAAGAATTTCTGTCTGCAGCAAGATGCTTCCCTCTCTGACTTCATCCTTATTCTGTTCCAGATTCTGGCTAGAAGACTGAAAGTATTGCCACTGAGTGCCAAAACTTCACCTTGAGAAGTGATCCTCAGCCTACAACTTCACACTAGGACTACCAGGTTTGGCACTTAACAAGACCTGTCAAAACACTGGCTGGCACATGAGTTCAATATAGTATTCTGCTTTCAAGATGACACTGTGTGCTCCTTCCCAAGAGACAGAATGGTTCTCAAGGACAAAATCTAAGGCATCTTCCCCCCTTTAAAACATCAAGAGCTACTGTCCAGAAGCAGTGCTTTTATTTCCCACCTGACTATAAACATCACACCACAATATTCTATACAATGTGAAGGAAGGAGATAGAACAGAAACACCATATCTGTAGGAAAGACACAGTAAGAAAGATTTCTGTAATGGGATGGGTTACCAGCAGCTTTACCTTAGCTCCCTCAATTTCCCAGGGACTGGGAGGTAAATGGCCATACAGGTTGTCCAGAGAAGCTATGGATGCCCCATGACTGGGAGTGTTCAAGGTCAGACTGGACAGAACTTTGACCAACCTGAGCCATCCCTGCCCGTGGCAGGGGGATGGACTGGATGGTCTATAAGTTCCCTTCCAACCCAATTCTGTGATTCTATGGCTTCAATTCCTCATGTCTCTGCTATCATGTCACTAGGGCTGGTCTTGTGGGTACCCTAAGGAACAGGACAGTATCCCCCAGAGACCTCTTTTGTCAGATAGGTAATTTCTAGAATTGCAGAACAGAAATGGCTGGGAGTGGGAGAAACCTTTTCTTAATGAATTGCAATGGCTACCTGTGAAATCAGTCTTTCTGAAAAGAGAATCCCTGTTGTCTCTAAAAAAAAGTCAATCCCTTAAAGGAGAATCCAACCTGGTTTTAATGAGAAGTAAAGCAATGCATTTCATATATACACAGAAACAGACTAAGCCAAAGGTCACTTTACAAAGACATTAATATTAACTAATACTAATCTCTACCTCCTATCTTCATCCCAAACTGCCACAAACATTTCTACAGCTGTGCAGCAAGCTATATCAGGATACCATTTGGGTTAAAAATAGCCTTTCCAGTCAAGCTAGTTATACTCCAAAAAAAGTAATTCCTTGATCAGCTGACCACAAGCATCAAATATGCTTGTGCCTGCATAAGGAAGCCTCTTCCAGTGTGAGAGCTACTTTATGCCATGGAACATGTGGAAATATATGGTCTCATTTTCACAAAGGGAAGGAGAAAATAAATAAATGATCAGCAATAAATAATCAACAATACTGCTCACCTTCTTTTCTGAGAAGCAGCTTTCACCTGAGACATGAGATGAATCACTGTGCTTGCAAATGGCTAGAAGCTATATTTACCTCCCCTGGCTTGTCACACAGTGGTAAGCAACAGACTAGGGTCCTGATTCCCAAAATATGTTGAAGCACTTCAGCTCACTAATGTCTGTAACTTGGAGAGTGCAGACCCATTTCACATCATATTTTAATGTAAAGCTATAAAGACAATATCCCTCTAGAAACTTGTTGGTAAAAGAATAAGAAGACTGGATACAGAATTCTTCTAAGAGGATTGGATATTCCTCTGAGACTGCTCACAAAAAGGCCCCATTTATGCATTCATTTGCTGTTAGCAAGAATACCCAAGCTAGGCAGAGCAGGAACAGCTATGCATGTTTTTAAGTCACTTTCTTCAAAGGCTAAACACTCCATAGTTCCCACTGTAACAACACAATCAAGTAACCCAAGAGCTCTTAGATGCAGCCACCTCTGGAAGATCCTAGGAGCTTAGGGTAGCTCTGGTTGCTACAGACTTAAAAAAAAAGGGCTGGTCAGATCACAGCTTACCATTGCTGATTTCAGGCAGATCAAATTTAGTGAAGTCCCACCACTGGAGGCGATACGTGGTGTTGGCAATGTTGCTGGCCACAGCTGACTGTCCATCCCCAATCACAGCACCTAGAGAAGGGGGAAACAGTAATTCAACCTCCAGAAGATTATTCAGAAAAGAGCTGAGGAGACAAAACCACAGAAAACCTTTCAAAAACCAATATGCACAACTCTAGGTTCTTAAAGAAGCCTTCTTTAAAGAAATGGCAACACCTCTTAAAGAAGCCACAGAGTGCAGGAAATCAAGAGGAAAGCAACTCCTTGAAACACATTTTTGAAAGAGAAAGAAGTCCATGAGAGATAAGACTTACCCAGACTCACAAGACAGAAATCCTAATACGTTCATTTGGTGCAAATGCATTCTACATATTGGTACCCATGAAGCTCTGTTTTCACAGACCCACATTTTTCTAGTACAGCTATGAAGTAAGACCAGACTATGAACTAAGCAAAGCACTGCAGATCACATACATTTGCAGACATAAACCCTGCTGCTACTGTAAACTCCACTCAGAAGACACAAGTTGCCAACAATATTTGCCAGGCAGTGAGGGCTGTAGCAAAATATTAGCAAGGAGAACCTATCATCTATCCCTTTGCTGCTTTGGGTGACCCAACCTACCACAGACAGGGGCTGCTCTCACTCCAGGTGAACGTGACCCTTGCAAACCAGCCAAGCATTTGGACCAAAGCAGAAGGCTGTGCAGAACACTTCAGAAAGCAGCACAAAGAACAATTTTCCAGGCACAAAGGAACTGATTAAGTCAAGCTGGCATACATTTGAGAGAGGTACTAAATGCAGCCCCTAGGGAGACGAGTGGAGAAAAGAAACAGTTTTCCTGTAATAGTGCCATAGTCAAAAATCTCATGCTATTTCTTGTCTCTACAGCCTTCATATACATGCAGCCCTTGTCTACACACACATGCTGGCACTGTGAGAAACTCAAGATCAGAGAATTCCATGAGAGAGAGAAGAACAAGATCATCCCCAAGCACAAATAAAGAAAAGCACTGCCTCCAGAATCCACACAGTCTGGATTTCAGCATTTCCACACCATCCCTGGTGGGAAACATACAGAAAAGTCAATGACTTCACTCTTCCAGAAGGGCTGGCTCAGGACTCTGCTGTCACAGCAGCAATACTGGAAGAGACATCATCTCTATCCAGTACTCAGAAGGTCAGCTGCCTGTGCAGAGAGCTAAAAGCTTGCTAACTGGTAGTAAATTAAAGTGGTGTGGAAGATGAGCAGACTAAGGTGGCTGGATTTTTACTTCTCAAATCCCAGTAGAACACTCATGCTTGATAAAAAAAATAATGGCCTGAAAACACACACAAATACACATACTAACAGTGGTTATGGGTTTTTTCTGCAAAGTAAAGAACAGCTGTCAGGGCAAAGTAAGGAAGCAAATTCTAGACTGGTGGTGAGTAGAGAGGAAGACACCAAGAAGGCTACTACTAGTTCTCTTTTCATCCATAAGCTGAGTCCTGATTTTGGTTCTAGAGAAAGCTTAGAAATAAGCCAAGAGCAAGACTTGAGAGCAGACAGCTTTACACTGTGTATTCACCTGTGCCAGACCTCCAGCAATTGACAAACCTCCACCGTGTGTCTGCTCAGTCTCTGTCTCTGCCTCTGTCAGACATAAATTTACCACTTGGAGAGAACAATTCAGAAAATTTCCATTGCTCTCATACATGCCCAAGGCCATAAGCCATGACCTCCAAAATAAAGGCCTCCTCTGAACAAAAGAAATCAGATTCAATGCATTGTTGAAATTATATTTTGCAAACAGAAGTGGAAGGACAATTAAATTTTATGTTGCTTCATATTTAAATTTTCACTTTTCAAGCCTGGGTTTGCTACACCAGGGCAGCTTTTCTGCTCTTGCCTCCAGCCAGTAGGTGCAGAACAGAAAAGTGATTTCTGCAGTGGGACTTGCTGCAGAGAAATAATAACTAACATCACCAACTAGGTGGCAACTGCCTATAAGGACTGAGTCAGACAAGGAAAGCACACTGCAAAGACTGGCAGCAGAAGTACTACTCAGAGCACGTAATTCCAGAATATTGATCTTATTACAAATGAACATTACAAAGCCATCATCTGCTTTGCAACAAGAATAACCTTTATAGGCATATCAAATAATATATAAACTGGAGAATAGCATACCCTGGGAGAGTAATCACATGCTCCCTCTACATCACACAAGCCTAGCAACATCACTAACTGCTCCACAAAAGGCAAATTCATCTGGCTCATACAACTGTTGCTCCTGCTGCTAAAAGTACCATTAAAAAAAAGCTGTTAGCAAATGGTTGTGATTTTCTTTCTGTAAAGATCCTAGTCTTTTGATCCATTACCATGGAATAGCTGCACTGTTCATTTAAATCTCCTGTCCCCTTCACCTCCAAAGGCTGTCACATCCTACAGGAAGCTAACAATGGAAAAAAGCAGAACTGCCCCATCTACAGGACAGCCCTGAACAAACTTCAGAGCCAGCAAAAGCTATCAGCTAATACTGGTGCTTCAGGTAACAGGTACCTTTATCAGAAAGATTAGGACACAAGTTTCATAGAGTGAAGGGTGCATGTTCAGGATTTCTCAAAAGCCAGTGTGTCTAACACTGATGGACACCCATTATCAAAGTGGAGTATCATTTAGTCCTGCCAGAAGCTTCCCACATGCACTGTCCTACAGTAAAGATGATGAAAAGCATGCAAACATTTCAGACATTCACAACCATGCTATTCTAACCCTTTTTCTTCCCTTTTTCCATCAGTTGACAGGGAATATTTGAGATGGCAGGTTGAAAACTTAAGAAAGCTAAAATCCACACTAGAGCTTTTGTTCCCTGTGCAATGGGAAAACTCTCAGCTGGCTTTGCCCAGTCAGGATCTCAGCCTGGGTGAGAGCAAAACCAGGTCTTGCTGCCTCTGAAGTTCCAGTGTAACCTGTAGCCAAACACCACACTTCAGCTTCCTACATGTGGGCAACAGCTGATCAGCTCTTGTTAGGAGCAGTCCTCACCAAGCACTTGCCAATCCGTCCCGATTCCTAGGTCTTCCACTGTTTGATGGGATCAAAAGTGACTTCAGTGGGTACCTGGGGGTCTCAGGCTTGTCATGCCTGTGAACAGAATGACCTTTTACTGCAGAGATTACGTAGATTTCAAAGTGCTGAAATCCAAAGGGAAGGCCAATTGAAATGCAGGGAACGTAGGTTTGATTGGCAGCTTTTCTGCGTCTGTCTATCACTGCGTAACAAACACTGGGTGATGGCAGAAAGGAAGATAAATGCTTTCAGCAGCCCCCCCTTCCCTCCCCACCACCCCTTCTCCATCCACCCCCACTCAGCACATGACAGGAGAGTTTAAAGAGGAGGAGGGGAAGTCTTAACAAAGACTTTTAAAAAAAAAATTCCTCACATGTTTTCTTACAGTCCACCTACATGTGACAGATATTTATCCGTCAGTCTCCAGCCCCTTAGAGGGTCCAGCTCATCTTGGCACATGGAGAAATGAACCTTTGCCAGTCAGGTATTGCTCATTTATCTATCAAGCCATGCAAGCCAATGTCTAAGTTTAGACTGAAATGGAAAAAAAGAGGTGCAAAACCACTTTCTATGGTACTCCAGGACCACTTCAGTGAAGAGCAGACTTTCAGATAACTACTACCACACTCTCAGAGGAAGAACTCTAGAACTAAATAGGCTTTGGGGTATAAGTTCCAAGAATATGGAGCACCACATATTATGGGAATTGCTTTCCCATTTATATTTAACAGAAACCAGAGCTCTCTTTTACTTCTGAACTAGTTCCTTTACTCTTAAGTTTTCAGTGTCTGGCAGACGTCCTCATAGTAAAAGAAAAATTTATTAAGATGCTTACAGATAAGCTTGAGGAAGCTGGAGAAGTGCCTGAGCTAATTTGTGGCTCAATTTGTGACACACTGGTATAAAATATACACTGGTATATATACTCTGGTATAAAATTCCCCCAAGGTTAGTGCTTGCATCTTTCACCATGACTACCTTTGAAAAATAATTGTGTCTTTATGAGCCCATTTGTAATTGTAGCTAATGACACTGAGGTTACCCAACACTTGCAGAAAGGATCTATCACAGCTGATTTTACTAGATTTTTACTGATTTTTTAACTAGATTTTTTACTGATTTTTACTAGATTTACTGTAATCCAGGCTCCAGGAAGCCCAGAACAAAGGCCAAGTCTATCTGACAAAGCACTTCACTGCAAGAATATACCAGATTCCCTCGACCAGTTCTGAAGCAATTTGAATTCTGCTGAAATGGGATTACTGATCTCTGAAGCCAAGTGGAGATGTAACAGGTCCTTCCACATCTCCAGCCCTGAAGCATTTTATGGGACAGTCTGGTTTTGGGCACTACCACTGATCCCAGTAAATACATTATATTCTGAATAGGAATTGGAAAAGTCCCAGCAAATCTCAAATCTCATGCTACCACAAAGACACTGCCTTTAAAGTGGCCAAGCTAACTCTATAAAACCATACTGATGCTGTAGAAATGATATGCATAGCAACCTGGTATTTTTAAGGATTTATTGTGCTTGTTTTTCAATGTACCACTACGCTGTAAATAGGAAGTAGGAAAAACAATTTTCACAAACATATGTACAAAATGTTACTAAGGGTAGTCTGGCATTCTAAGCACTAGAGAGATTTTAGATTTGACATGGACTAGGAAAGCCTCAATGAGGCTTCTGCTCTCTAAAAGCTGAGCTCTCAAGAGTCTATTATTTTTCCTTTAATCTAGATGCACATAATAAAAACGAAACAATTTCCTATTCATGGTCATTTCTATTGCAAAATTCCTTTTAAAAGGGGCACTGCTTAGCATGCTGAATTCCAGAGTCCTATCAGCTATGGGAATTTAATCAGACCTCAGGTGCAGGTAGCTAAGATGAGCATTCCAATATGAGCTCAGAGAGGTGCTGAAAGGCTCAATATTTTGAACAATGCAACCATCATCTACGAAAGAGAATTTTCCAGCCACAGTTTTCAGACTTCAAAAGGAAATCTGTTCATTTGCAAGAAACACAAACAAATACTAAATAATAACCTGGAAGAGGTTAAGGTCCTTGCCAAATGCATTCCCCTCTTAACTATATTCACAGAAAGTCAGGGGCTGGAAGGGACCTTGAGGATCATAGAGTCCTGCCAGAGCAGGGTCACCTACAGCAGATTACACAGGAACACATCCAGGTGGGCTTTAAATGTCTCCAGGGAAGGAGACTCCACAACCTCCCCAGGCAGCCTTTTCCAGTGCTCTGTCACTCTCACACTGAAAAAAATTTTTATTTTTATATGGAACTGCCCATGCTCCAATTTATAACTTGCCCCTTATCCTATTATTGTCCTGAAGAGACTCAGCTCCCTCAGCCTTTCCTCAGAAGGGAGATGTTACACTCTCTTAATCATCGTGGTTGCTCTGCACTGGGCTCTTTCCAATTCCCAGTCTTTCTTGAAATGAGGGACCCAGAACTGGACACAATATTCCAGAAGTGGCCTCACCAGGGCAGAGCAGAGGGGAAGGAGAACCTCTCTTGACTTACTAACCACCCCCCTTCTCATGCACCCCAGGTGCCATTGGCCTTCTTGGCCACCAGGACACATTGTTGGCTCATGCTCATCCTTCCATCCATCAGCACCCCCAGGTCCCTTTCCCCTGTGCTGCTCTCCAACAGCTCAGTGCCCAACCTGTACTGGTACCTGGGGTTGTTCTTTCCCAGAAAGCTATTCACTGGAAAATACTGTGAAAATACAGACAACTTTACGTTCAGTGTGAGGAGAAGCAATAATCTGGGTTAATGTGTAATTTCTCCACTTGAATGCCTGTATCAATCTGCTAAAAAAAAAGATCACTAAGATAATACATTTGGGGTCAGCTCAAAAGCAACTGACTCTGAAAAAGCTTTTTTTTTCAGAATTAAACTAATCTGAATCTATACATGAGGGTATGTTCACAGCCCTCCTCCATTCTAAGCTTCCAGGAACAGTAGTAGATTAAATCAAAATGCCATTATCTCTCCTGCCACTGTTTAAGTTTCATGAAATCCCTGTGAAGGTGAACTAGGAAGGTCTCAATAGCTGATTTGTACTCTGCTGCTCTCGCTCCTCCTTCTCCCAACTCTGCCCCTTGGAAATGCCAAAGCTCCCTCCCATCACTAAGCCCCTTGCCTCATTTCCAAGCCCTTCGTTAAATGCTGTTGGAAGTCTGCTTTTTAACTTTCACATCTGTGTTTATTCCTTGCACAAAACCAGAATGAATTCTGTGCCTGGCAGGCATTTCCTTTTGTAAAACTCCTTCTTTCCTTTTCTGACTTTTCAGAGCATGAAATGTGCCTGCTAATCCTAATTGCCTCGGATGGAGAGAGGGTTTTGCAGAGACCAGACAAAGGGGGCAGCCTTCTACCTAAGAGCTGTGAGCAGACTCTGAGCTCTCAAGTCTCCAGAGCTCCCATCTCACTTTATTGCATTTCCAAAGAACACAAGGACAAACTTCCTCAAGCAGCTCTACTGGGAACAGGGACTTGTCTTCCCATATTTCTCCCTATTGCTTAAATGTCTCTCTCAGCACAAGAGCCCATCTGAGCTCCTTCTGCAACATGGGCTGAGCAGAATGCTCACTCTTTCAATATGTTCCTGTGCTCAGCCCTGGGGAGGCCACAGCTTGAGTCCTGTGTCCAGTTCTGGGCCCCTCAGCTCAGGAAGGAGATTGAGGTGCTGGAGCAGGTCCAGAGAAGAGCAAGGAGGCTGGGAAGGGATCCAGCACAAGTGCTGTGAGGAAGGGCTGAGGGAGCTGGGGGTGTTGAGGCTGGAGAAGAGGAGGCTCAGGGGAGACCTCATCACTCTCTCCAACTCCCTGAAAGGAGGTTGGAGCCAGGGGGGGGTTGGGCTCTTTTCCCAGGCAACTCTCAGCAAGACAAGAGGGCACAAGAGGTCTCAAGTTGTGCCAGGGGAGGTTTAGGTTGGACATTAGAAAGAATTTCTTTAGGGAGAGGGTGATCAGCCATTGGAATGGGCTGCCCAGGGAAGGGGTGGATTCTCCATCCCTGGAGATATTTCAAAAGAGCCTGGATGTGGCACTCAGTGCCATGGGCTGGGAACTGCAGCGGGAGTGGATCAAGGGTTGGACTTGATGATCTCAGAGGTCCCTTCCAACCCAGCCCATTCTATGATTCTATTACTCAAAGGAAAAAAGCTAAATATCTGACTTTTAAGGGTCATTTGCCTGTCTGCATCCCAATACCAGCTCTCTTACCAAAGAGATGGAGGAGAATAGATACAAAAAAACCAGATGAAACTGCTTTTACACAGAAGAGCCTTTTCCATGATGAGTGTGCACTTTAACTACGTTACATACTATTAATCCAAACAAACCAGCAAGCCAAATGGCTGCTACGCCTCTGCAGCTCTCACTGCAAGAATGTGTGCATGTCTTATGCCAAAATGCTCATCTGCAGTGGAAAGAGAGCTGAGCAGCATCTTATAGAGCACATGTATGCCTTATCAACCACCATGGTACAGTAATACAAACTTTCACTAATCCAAGAAGCAATGTTCCCTAGAATGGGTTGAATTCCTGAGATTCAACTGTGTATCAGTAGAACAGCAAACTTCCACCCTGGAGCCACATTTCATTGTGGAAACAGCACCATGCAGCATTAATAAAAGCTCCAAGCACAGAGAAAAATTCAAAGCCTCAGACTTGCCAGTGAATGGAAGCTTTGCTTACTATCCTGAAACACATTTCAGGGCTGCTATATCACAGCAAAAGCCCTGCACATTCAGATTTGCAATGAAAATGCTGTTTCAGCTGACTGACAATGGACTGAGCTAGGACCCAAATAGAGAGAGCAGTAAGCTAAACATGCTCAATGGTTGATTGCATTTCACAGCCACAATATCCTATAAGCATGATAGATCTGCTAAGGAAATAGCCTGTTCTGAATGCATTCCCATCCAAGGATGTTAAGATGAAGTCACATGCTCCCAGAGAAAAATGTACCTCCATTAATAGGAATGCAGGTCCCAACAACTTAAATAAACTCTATATAATAAACTAACAAAATGTCTTAGGGCAAATTAAGAGCTAAGAGGTGGCACTTATGAAATTCATTTTAAGGGTGCACTGTATTAAGAGCCCAGTGGGTTCTGAACAGCTGCTGTGTATGCAAACAAAATGGGTACAAGCCTTCCCTAGGGAATGCAAAACTGGAAAGACATCACTAAAGGAACCAATTTATGAGGTATTCCCAATTTGATGACCAAAAGAAGAGAAGGCAGGACAGGAATTGGGAAATAAGCATCTGGGCTTGCTGTTTTCTGGGTAAAGCGGTGAACAGGGAGACAACCAAAAAAGGTAGGAAATGAGCAAGCAGAGAAAACATAAAAATTGACAACAGTTTAACTAATGGGAAGGCAGTTTAAATTTAAAGCATGGAGAGATGGAAGGGAGGAAGCTCAGTCTGGAAGAACATAATTGGAAGACATTGCTCCAGCTGGAAAAGAGCACAGTAAAAAACCTACAGTAAATGAAGCACTAGTGTCTCAGAATGCTTTGAATACTTTGAGGGAGGAAGCTTTGAGAGCCACTTAACATGATCTATATGACAGCAATGCAAACAAGACTCATTCCTTATCACTGTTACCTTTAATACACAAAGCAGGTCCCAGCAGCTCAGCAAATCCACAGGGATTTCCACACAGTGCCCATTTTCAGGCTCTTAGAGGGACGACCCAGATCCCAGAGGATGCAGAGAACTGAGGAATCATGCTGGTCCCTGCTTTGATGGATCACCGTGTAACAACAGGAAAGCAATGGTGCAACATTGGAACCACTGCCAGTGTCAGAGCTGCCAAAATCAGCAGGATTCCACCAAGGAGTCCAGCAATGCTCATAACCTTGTGGCGACTCCTGTAAATGACTGCCACAGCTGAGCTCAACTCAGCCCGGTCCAATCCACCACAGTTACAGAAGCAACTACAAGATGAAAGAAGACTTAACACTTCACCCCATTATTTTAAGGAGTATTAAAGTCAAACTCAAAGTCTCACACAGAAAAATTGACACCTAAGCCCAAGGCAGGAGAAGTACACCCTAACCTGTCAGCGTGCAGGCTCGGTGTTGAACACTGGATGGATACTCCAGATGGGATTTATTTCTTTTTAGGGCTAAGAGCCTTTTCTCTTTTTTTTTTTTTCACCTTCAACCATCTTAAATTACCTCATAATATACAATACAGATGATATGAAGCAGACCTATAGAAAAAGCTGCTATATAATATAACCAACACAGCTACTCCACACAGCATTTATAAGCAGGAATGGAGGGGGAAATTCAGAGGATGAATCACAGAGCAATCAGAATTTACTGGTTCACAGTACAGTTTTAGATTATACACAATTAAGATTTGCCCCAGTCTATGGAGGCAGGGGTCACAAATAGAAAAGAAAGATCTCCAAGATCTCATAGTCACAGCAACAGAGCCAGAGGTCCAACTCCTACCAGACCAAAGAATCAGCAGTGGTACAGCCTAGAATAAGATGAGCACTCCAGGTAAGCCTCTCAATCTTCAGACTCAGTGAAAAATTACACTCCCAAAGGACAGTATTATTAGGCCTCAGAAGTCAGAGGAAAGCAGAAGTTAGGCATTAGTTCACCAAAAATCACAGGAGGGGGGAGACCAACATCCAATTTCTTTGCAAGGACCTGAGAGGCCAAGCTGGGCCAGGAAAAGACTGAAACACACTCCACTCACACTCCTTCCATGTAGGGAAGCCCATCCAGACCTTAGAGGAATGCTTTTTCACATAACCTTTCAAAATCTTTGCAAATCTGTTCATTCCATGTGGCCTGTAAGTGCTTTTCCTCCACACCATTTCATCTCTTCCAGTGTTTACCATCATCCTTTCTGATGGGGCTCTGAGCAACATGATCTAGCTGAAGATGTTCCTGCCTGCTACAGGAGGTTTGGACTAGATGAACTTTAAAGGTCACTTCCAAATGACATTATTCTGTGACTTTATGAGTCTCTCTCATTCCACCCTGCTATGATTTCCAGCCTATAAGACCCATGACTTACTTGATTGCAGTAAGCCCTCTTTTTTCTGACTTCTTTCCCAGCAGATTTTGAGCCTGCCTCACCCCTGATACCAGTTCCCACCCCATCACCTATTACAAGACAACTAAAGAGAACTCCCACCAGACCAATCCCATCCACTACACAAATTTAGGAAGGCAGAGTTCTGACTGGCTTGTCTGTCATGGACCAAAGGACAGATCCTCAAACTTGTGTGTGCAGCATGCCAGGAGATATCACATGGATGGGTTTATGCCCACACCATGAATGCTAATATGAACAATTGTTTGAAAAAAGACAAAGTGTTTCTCCAGCTTAACTGAAACCCACGCCTGCAATCCCAGCTGCCTCATCACCACCTTTGACTCATTCCTCAAACCCTCTCCTCCTTCAGTCTCTTTCCTCTGTGCAGAATCTCAGCTGCTTATAAGAAAATTACTAAGTGATGTTACTTCCTCCATCCTTTCAACCTTCCTTCCCACCCCTGCAATTCTTCCCATCACGTACAGTAACATCTTCCCAACCCTTCTAAGCACTCTACCTGCCTCTGTGATTTTATCCCCATCTCCCTGTTTTGTGCCAATTTCCATCTATGTGACAATTCACATTTCTATGCTCTTCTCTTTCCTCTCACAACACAAACATGAATTAACATCTTGCTCCTCTAAATTTCTCTGGGACTCTGGATCTCAGTTTGGATGTCTGGGGTGAGAAGGGGAAATGCATTCAGCCCTATGGTCTTCTCATCTCTATCTCTCAAACTGCATCATTTGGAGCCCAGCAGTCATTTTGCCTTTTTCTGAAGAGGCCAGTTTGGATAAGAAGCAGCCTAATTTAAAAAAAAAAAAAAAAAAAAAAAAAAAAAAAAAAAAAAAAAAAAAAAGAAAGAAAGAAATAAAAGAAAAAATGAAGAAAAAAAAGGAAAAGAAAAAAAGAAAAAAGAAGAAAGAAAAAAAAAAGAAAAAGCAAGGAAAAAAAGCAGAAGAAAGGAAAGAAGAAAAAAAAAAGAAAGAAGGAAAAAACCAAAAAAAAGCTCTTGCTGATCTGGACTCAGAAGCCAGGCTATCAGTGAACTCAGCAGGACTCAAGAGCCCAGAGCAATTACATTTCTAGAGGCTGGCTCAGAGCTCCTGCTGATTCTGAACTCTCAGAAACATGGAAACTCCTGTATGTCAGGGCTGCTGAATCAGAGCCCACACTGAGCTCAGCAGGAGAGTGGATCAACCTACTGCTCAAGAAAGCAAAATACAGCATCCTTTAGTAGCACTGACTTGAAGCTCCTGCTTCCTTCAAAAACAACTCTCTGAGCTCCTGACTGGAGTCCCTCTTCTGCCCTGTCCCAGAGCTGGTGGTATACAGGGGAGCAAGGAAGGGGAGACATATATAAAAGACATTTCCACCCCTGATTCCCATTTACATTTGTCTGAGTAAAAAGTGTCCTGCTACCTGCATTTACTTTTGATCTGAGTTAAAAAGATGACATGAGTTTATACAGTGCTCTCATCCTAACTAGCCTTTGCACAAATACTGCTTGGATCCTTTTCTTGGTTTTCTCTAAGAATTTCTGCCTCATGCAGAACACTTACCACCTTCCACATGTTTCAACACCACAAAAACACCAAAAAATGCAGCTTTTATGTTTTTACTCCACAGGCTAGACTGATTTCTTTATGCTCTGCCCTTGCCAAAGGCATGTTCCAACCTGCTCACAGAGGGGGTGATCTCTCAGCATGGCTCATGTTAAGGAAAATGTATCTGGGATGAACAAATCCACAAGTCAAAAGTGACTCTCAAGAGGCAGGCCAGTTGTGACTAACCCTACAACACCTTCTCACCCATCTTCCCCCATAATCAAGGAAACCCAGCAGGCCAGAAGCATAAAAGCAACAGAGCAAGCTGAAGTAATGACACTGTATAGAGGGACATCTATCACTGCAGAATCTAACAGCTAGCAACACCCTCCAGTTTGTACATATGTAAATTATATCAATACATTAATGCTCAATTATGAAAAAACCCCAAAAACCTCCACGGTAGCAAGCAGAAGGACCCAATGGTACCATTTTATTTACCTAGGAAAGGGAGCTGGAGACTGAGTATACAGTTCCCTTATCAGATCCAGTATACAACTATGTTGCCATAGCACAAGCCTCTCCATCTTTATGCCATGGTGGTTATAAAAAATGTCTATGAAGATATTCTATATAGGAGGTGGAAAATCTGGCTTAGGGTTTGCTTTGTGGTGATTGTTCCCTATTCCCCCCTCCTGTGTAAAACACGTGAGCAAAAATCATGACTTCTCCTCAAACATGATAGCCAAGCATGTCATGCCACTGAGAATTTCTACCTCTCTGCACAGCAGATTGCACAGGTCTCTGCCTCCCCTCTGTGCTCTGGAGCGTGGGTAATTTTAAAAATTATTTCCCCCCCTTTAAAAAGGAGGCAGCAAGCTGTGGGAAAATACTTTTATGGCTAAGTGAGCTTTACCACCCACAAAGAGACAGGTCCCCAAGGGGCCCTCACCGCCCACAGAAAGATGAGCACTTCTGCAAAGCCTCACCCCTCCTGATATAATGATATCTAGAAATTCATTGCTTTAACAATGCACACAAAAGGAATCACACTGTACCCTTCACTTTTAAGAACTCTCCAATGCCTTCCTCAATTCTGAAGGCAGGTTTAGTTCCCCAGCCACAAGGACAAAGAAAGGCCCATTGGGACAGGCATCACTAAATACAATATACAAGCTTTTCAGATTCAGTGCTGTCCTTCATTAAGTGGCACTGGAACAGATCACAACTTATGACATGATGCAAATGGCTTGTGAGACCTCTCCTGCCCTGGGACCACTGAAAACATTCCATCAGGATTCCCATACATCTACCAAGAACTGTGGGACTATAAATTTCTCAATAATTTTGCTAGTTTATACACTCAGTGTACTATAAAAAACCCACCTGTTTAAGCAAACAGCTACCACAGGGTAAGTGGTGAACTTCATGCAGCAGGACTACAAGAAAAAAAGGCAAAACAAAACAACCTAACATCACCACTCAAACATCTGCTATTTTTTTCCAGTCTTAATTGGTCTGACGTCAGTTTCTGCATCTTTCTGTGCTTTTTGTCAACTGAATTAAATGGTGTTCTATCAGGAATCTTTAGCCCACATAGATATATCTAGATAAATCAAGTAACAGTGACTACCTACTACTACTACTACTTTGATTAGCTAAGTACATTGAGCATATGTCATTATATAGCAGAAGTTTTCCTCAGCTGATTCTTTCTTCAGCTATTTTGAACCCTTCAGGAGAGCAGACAAGTCACACATGGAGATGCACACCATTTGGAATAGTGTTGATAAGTCCATATAAAAAGATAGAAGCAATTTCATGCTCTCTGATACTGCTGACTATATAATGCCTCTATGATGACATATTGCTGTCATCATGATAGAAATTAATTTTCCCTTGGTTCACGTGGAATTGCCCAAAAACATTTTCAGAGTCACGACTTTGCCCAATCCTTCACAAACTGCAAATGAAATACACATTGCTTGTTCCAAGGTATCTTACTCTGAGCTGTAAGGCTGTTCACTTACCCACAACACATTGCTTGGAGCATTACTGGGAATAAAGTGATTGCCAGAAAGATCTGCCCTCTAAATGGAGACACTGAGACTGTTATTATCATATTCCATGTTTTTCTACCTATGGATTGACCCCAGACTCCAGACACCTGGTTCTTAGGAAGGCCAACAGCAACTGACTGATAAGTCTGAACTCCACTAAGACTTCTTAACAGCTGCCTTGTTTGAAAAGCATCTTGCTTCTGGCCCAGAGTAATTCCATAACCTGCTGCCATTACCTGTCCGAAGTCTTCCCTATTGTTTCAGCCCAATTCAAGGCTTTGAGTACCACCCTGTACCTACTTGAATATCCTACAAATACGGATAGAAACTTAGTTACAAGGGCTGGTAACTAACTTTGCAATTGCACCGTTATCCCTTCTGGGATACAGAAGTAAAAGGTGTAATTAGCACTTCTTGACCCTTTTAGCAGGATTTTTGTTTCAAGTTTTGTTTCTCACAATACCAAAACAGTGCTGAGTTTTGTAGCCATGTTTTGAGCATGAAATGTGGAAAAGACACAGCACCAAGTAGCATCCAGCTCCCTGCAATGAGACTCCTCATTTCACATCTAGCTCAGCTTCTGATCAAGTACCAGGGCTTCTTGCCTACTTTAAATAGAGATTGTTGACAGGTCAGAGCTCTATTGCAACAGTGCACAAAGCACAGCAAGGAGAGACATGGAGTAGGAAGGGGAAGAAACCAATAAGGAGGTCACAGCACCGTGCTACATAGGAAACATAAATGTTGAGAAGCATAATGTAGGAGTGAGGAAGTCATGTTTTTTGTTGAGTAGCTGAGACTGATGTGGTCTGAGAAAGGGCTCCTGCAGCAGACACTCATTCATGCTGTAAAACCAAGTTTCATACTACTGACCAGCAGAATGAAAATCTCTCATGTTGTTCAGTGTCCACTGACTATATCACAGAGAGATGAAGTTACTCAGATTTACACCTTTCTGTATTAAGCAGTGCCCTACAGACTTCTAGCAGAAACACACTGCATAGAATGTCACACATGCATAGCAAGTTCATTGATTGTATTATCCGCAGATCTGCTTACTGTGAAAAGGAAGATTAGGTCAGGACACTGATCCAAATCCGTGTAGTTGCCTTAGAAGAAAAGGCAGAAGCAGGCTAACAGCAAATAGCCTAGAACTGAAGGTATGGACTCAAAAGAACACTCATTCTCAGGCAACTGTAGATAAAGTGTTGCCAGAGCAAGTGAAATACCTGACTGCCAAGCGTAGGAAAAACATGGGTACATCAGAGACAACTGGGATGAGTTTTTCCCATCAACACTTGCTGGCCTTCTGGTGCTCTCAAGTTATTTATCTCCACCTTATTCTGCACAATTATGTATCACTGCAAGCACATTTGAAGGATGAGGGCATCTCAGAAGAGAATTCACAGCTCACTTGCACAGTAGGTGACAAAACTGGATAAGATCAAGGAGATTTGAGCCATGGAAGGCAATCACAGCTGTGATGCCAGAGGAACTGGAGAATCTGCCTGCCATATGGTTTCCCAGGCAACCAGAGCAGCCTCTTAACCATGATCACTTCCATTAGAGCAGAAGTGAAAGGTTACTGGGCTAATCCTATTTGTAGCAGCAAACAACACTGTACCCAGCTGTCTGTACCACAGACTCATGAATACCCATTTTCACTGGCCTCAGGTTAGAGACATTCCCTTGTATTGAACATTAATCAGCCTCTAACACCTCTGGACTGATCAACAGATTGGATACATGCACCAGGAAGCCCCTTAGCTAGTGGGGCTGGTTCAAAAATTTCCCTAGTGAGAGGTCATTGCCCCCATGGATATCAGAGTAACTACCATGTGCTCAAATACATCTTCCTCTCACAGAGGAAGGACAACATTTAGCCACCATTTTGGTGAATTTTCACCCTGATGAAATTTCAAATGTTCTGACAATTGCATGTTGGCAGCTTCTGGCTCGAGTATGGAAATTCACTTGAAACGTGACCCAGAATTCTCCCAGGGAGCCAAGCTGTGAAGAACATGATTTCTGTGATTTTTTTGCCCCCATACATATCAGGGTAACTACCATGTGCTCAAATACATCTTCCTGTCACAGACAACATTTAGCCACCATTTTGGTGAATTTTCACTTCAAATTCTCTGACAATTGCGTGTTGGCAGTTTCTGGCTTGAGTATGGAAATTCACTTGATGAAACATGACCCAGAATTCTCCCAGGGAGCCAAGCTTTGAAGAACATGATTTCTGTGATTTTTTTTTTAACAGTAGCTGAACATGACACCCTTAAGTCCTGAATCCCAATTAAAGCCAGGCTATCAACCAGGTCTTAACTTCACCTATAGCCTCAGGCCTGTTCCAGTGTAACTAGGCCACAGACAGCTGCTCAGCAATCCCAGCACAGATACTTAAAGCTGCACCATTATTACTTTTGTAGCAGATCTTACTCTGAATAGGCACAGGCTATGGAAAAGTCCATAATACCAAGCTCATTTTGTGATTATTTTCAGTCTCTGGTCTGAATCTATTACCCTGAAATAGCAAGGAAATCACTCAAAAAATGTAAATGCAGAGTGTTGCATCACTCAGCCCTTAAGCCATGCTGACTCCAGATCTCCCCATGAGCTGAGAACTCAGAGCAATGGTGTTGGATTCCATTTAAAGAGCTGAAGAACAGACAAAACAGGATCTGTGTTCAAGCAAGGAAAACCAGTTTGTTGGGATGCACATAACTGAATAGATGACTATTAAACCAAACTGAGGTGAGACAGAAGCATTTAAAAAGTTAGGTAACTCTCTCATAAACCAGTAAGCTTTCATCTGCAGCTCTCCTGCTGAGTAACAGGAACAAACTGGCATCTGTGCCAATTATTAAAGGTTTCTGCAAAATTCCTTGGCAAACACTGATTTCCTTCTTCCTCTGAGCTTCACTGAACTGAAACTAAAGCCTTCTTTGTTCCACTATACCATTACCATGTCTCTGTCCATTCTGAAGCAGTCAAGTACTATAAAGCCTAAAGGAAAAGTTCATATAGGCAAACAAGAGGTCATAAGCACACTTCAGTGGCAATGAAGTGGATCTTTTTTTTTTAAATTTACTTACTGATTTTTAAAAAGATGTTCAATTCTTTATCTGTCTATTAGCAGATGCTAAAAAAATAGCCTTTCCTTGGCCCTCAAATTACTTAGCAGTGTCTTGCTCACGATGTGACTTAGGACAAGGAGAAATTTATTTAAAAAAAATAAAATCCTATGAACAAACAAAATGAACTAGACAGTGGGCAGAAATATCCAGCTTAAAGAAAAACAAAAAAGCAGAAGGAGGTGGTAAACACAATACAGAGCTATGTGTTCCTTGGGTCCAGAACATGTTAATACTGCTGAACTTTGCAGGAGTACTAATTCCCATGACAAAAGGTGTAACCACATCCCACAGAATAGCTCTTTGGTATCTTCTGGGAAGCACAGAGCAAAATAAAGTAAAAAAAAAATGAATAAAAAAACCCAAACCCTAGTAGTCTGAAATGTCCCCAATATGCAATTGTCTTGTCACATCCAGTTGGCCATTCCTATTCAGTGAAAAGCCAAAATGTATTTACCACTGTCATCATCATATTAGCAAACAACTGCTTCAAGTAGCTTTCACTGTATGGAAATTTCCTCGGAGACCACAACCCCATCACTTCCAGTAGTTCACCAAGAAGAGAAGAGTCCAGAGGGTAGCTTACAGCCCACACTAACAAAAGCCTTAGAAAAGCTGTCAAATGAACTCCCAGGTTTTCTGATGAGTCTTGAAATAAAAGGGGGATGTGGAAGACTGAAAAATATGCTAGTGTTATACCAGTATTTTAAAAGGTTGAAATAGGATGAGATATGTCAGTCTTGTCAGCCTGACATTGATTCCAGACAAAATAATGAAAAAGCTGATATAAGACTCAGTTAATAAAGGATTAAAGAGGACAGTGTAATTACTGCCAATCAACAGAAGACTTTTCAGGAAAATATAACTTGTCAAACTACCACTTTTTGGTGTGATTATAAGTTTGAATGCTAAAGGTAACAATGTTGATGTAATTTATTTTCACATAGTGTTTTACCTGGTGCCAGGAAGCACAGTGATGCAGCATTCTGTATCAGCTGACAGATACACCAGTGGGTAAGGAGTCAGGAAGGAAGGTGCTACTGGGACTCACTGTTGTTCCAGTGCTACATGCAAATAGGGCTGCTGGCATGGAGACATCTCTGTCTGTAACATGTACTGGTATTTTCTTACCCCTGAACTCCCACCTACTCTACCCATCTGTTGCCATCTTTCCTGTAGTGCCTGAAGTGCCTTGTTGCAGAGATGCCCACCTGGTACACAAAGGACTCTCTGATCCTGACCTAAGCCCTGCCTGGCATGTCAGAGTCATTCTGCCAAACCTACTGTGTTGCTGTGCTACCCCATCTGCTTACATAATCTGCAATTTTTGGTGGCTCAGTAAACCAGGCTCATTAAAGAATTTATTCTCTATAATTCCAAGAATTTACTCCCTAGCACGGAGCTATATTTGCATTAGAATGACACTTAAACAATGGAAAGCAAAGGTGGACAGAGCCTGGCAGCAAAAGCTTTGACATTAAGAAATTCAGTCAGCAAACCAATGTAATTCACACACCAGTAAGAGCTCCCTCTCTTGCTTCTAATTTCTCTGCAAACAGCAGTAAGGAGGGCAGGGGACAGGAGCAGAGGCTTAATTGGGTGCATTCTCCTAAACTCATAGTTTCTGACCACAGAAATCTATTTGTCAATCTTAGAAAGTTGTCAGGTTAGGAATACAGAGGGGCGAGGGGTTTTTTTTGCATCTTTTCTCAAATGCCTTAGAGCTGTTACAAGAAATACATTTGGCATTTATGCATGTAAACATCATTCAGAAGTTACAGTCTGGATGCACGACTTAAATTGAAGCAATTTAAGGCACTCAAGCTCAGATTAGCTGTGTTAACAGGAAGACAGATGATTGATTTTTCCCTCAGTCAAGGCTGACAACCTCACTCACAACTGCCAGGCCAGGGTTAAAGTATTTCTGAGCTCGAGGTTTTTCACTATGAAAGTGAAGAAAACTACCACAAGCTTTGGCACAGGCTAACTAAAAAAGAAAGCATAACTGTCAACACTGGAACCCTAAATGACTCTGAACACTGAAAATAACAATGCTATTGACCAACATGACAAATGCAAGAAAAACATATGAACATGCTTTTGAGCACAAATATAAAAATCGTTTTGAAGGCTGAAAGCATAGGTACAAACTAAAATACAGAGAATATTAAAAAAGAGAGAGTATCACAAGCAGTTGCTGTGATAGTTTATTTTTAAGTCAATAAGAGTTCTAGCCTTTCTGGTGTGAGGTTCCATGTCTGTCTAGAAGCCAACACACCTTAAATAGGTTCACCACAGCATCATCTAAAAAATATTGATTATTGAAAGCCCCATCATTACAATTTTTACCTTCCTTTTCTAATCTTGGCATACAAAAATCCATAGAGTAAGCTCGTGTATTTTGGGGCTCAAATTCCCTCAAACATGCAGGAGAAAAAGCCAGGCTGTTTCCCAGCTGCTAAAGAACAGAAAAACTGTGAGAAGGACTGGAGGAAGGTTGGAGGCAGGTGTCTCCAGCAAAGCAGGGCCACAAAAGAGTCCTGCAGTGTTGCATAGCAATAGTTATCTGTCAGTGTGCTGTTTCCATGTGCCAAGAGCCAAAGCCTGCACAGGCAGCAAGCACAGGGAACAATCAGTGCATCAGTGAAAGCTACAGGCTTGTTCCATTCTTTGCTAAGGAAAAAAAGCAGAGGTGCTTTTCACTGAACTATGAACTGCAACAGCAAGGTCTATGAACAATGCACTCAAACCAAAATATCCAGGTTTGAGACTGAAGTACAGGAGATGCCAGAAATCTGCTCCCAAAGACCACTGCCACACTGAATCATCCATGTTGAACCCCCCAAATGATTAGGAAAGCTCCACTGAAGAATCTTTAAGAACAGGTTAGATCAGTCCTGTCCAAAATGGTTTAAGCAAGGCAGATTGTGCATTAGGAAAAGGGTTACACAGCCTCTTGAGAAACCTTTCAGTAGTACTTCCAGTGGTAGTTCTGTGATTACCTACAGGAAGGAAGACAACCACATCCCAACCTTCCTGTCCATATATCATCCCTCGTTCTCCAAGATGACTTCCCTGCACTGGGGTTAATTACAGAGCATCTCAGACTCTGCCAAAAAAGACCCAAGATGTGTCATCCATAACCATCTCATTCATCAGCTGCCAGAATGCCATGCTCTCTGTCTTTCCCTCACCTCCCTTCCCACCTCTGCCTGACCTTTAAGGGTCCCAAATGCCTGTATGCTGTATATGGTAAGAGCTGAGTTTTTTAATATGCACTTATTAAGATCCTAATTGAATCCCTCATTGCCTTGTGTGCATCTTGCCAGTCAGAACACAACAAGGCACCCTACAATTGAATTAAAAGGACCTGCAGCAAGCTGAGCATTAGGTTGTCAGGTTGTTAAGAAAGAGACATCAAGGAAGAGGAAGGGAAGGACAAAAGGAAAACAAAAGGAAAATTGTTAACAACACCCCTCCCCAGTCCATGCAAAGACTCCCATATACATACTACAACTGTGGAATCTGCAATGCCCAAGCACTTGAATGACAGATAGCATCACTCCAAGAGTCATTTACCTTGTTTCAGCAACTTAAGTAGAACCTCAGAAGTTGGAATTAAGACTTTTCCTCATCAATCTTCCTCTGCTCAGATTCATGTGAAAAATACCACTAACATACATGACCACTGCAAACAAGGAAATCTCCTCACCTGCCAAAACTCTGTTGACAGAAGAATGGGTGGCCAAGCCAGGTTGCCCCCGTTCATGGAAAATCCCAGCATAAGGCAAGTACTCCGGCAGCAAGAAGCGTCTGCAAAACATGAAGAGCAAGCTTACATGGAGAAAGACATCCCAGAATAATACAGCCCTAGACAGCAACTGCAGTCACTCTGAGGAAACATGACTGTATTCCAGCAGACTATAGCAGAGGGAAGGCTGGACTCTTCTTAGCCAACCACTGCTTCAAACTAAAGGCAAGTAACAGATTAGATGCTTCTCTAATCAATGTGTCTGTGAAGATCAGCACTAAGCTGATCATTTCCTAATCTCAAACCAACACGCTGGGCTGAGAATCTTGATTAGATTCTTTTCTCCTGACTTGACACCTCAGCCCCAACCTGCAGGTAAGAAGCACTAAGACCATGCTGTCCTTCAAATGCCACAGGACGAGCTGATAATACATATTAACATTTTACCACAGAAATTGCAAACCCAGAATACAGAAACCCAATGCAAGAAAATAAATCCAGCTGAAAGCACCAGAGAGCTGTACTAGAAGTGGTACCTCCAGGATTTCCACAGCCTTTTACTCCTACATTTAACCCTTACCTTGGGACAAAGCGGCCCAGCGATGGTGCAGACATACGGGCATTGCGGGGAGCTCGGTGCCGAGATCGGTCTCCATTGTCCCTTCAGCAAAAGGAAAACAAATAATTGCACATTAAAAATACTATGTAACAAAAGTATTCTCCAAGAAAAGAGAAAGCCAGCTGCATCACCTAACCATTCTGAATATGTCACTGAGATTTAATGGTCCTCTTGCAGAAGTTACATGCTTCTCGTGCTCTAAATGCATAAAACTACTGCACTGAAGACTCCTGACAGTTTTATGTATGGATAAAACACTCCTGATGTCCACTTTCTACATTGTTTGACAATGTCTCAAAAGTATCAAAAAATCCACAGAGAGTCAATGTGAGCATCTGAGCAAATGAAAGAGAAAGTTCAGAATACTGACTGGGGGAACAAAATCAAACACTCCACAGGCCTGATGAGAACATTCTGTAATTCAAAGAAATCTGTTAAGTTTCATTTTTTCATTCCCAGAAGTGCAGGCAAAAGAGGAAATCTGCAGAATTCTTTTGCACTCTTTCCCTCTAGGTCCCGTTTAAG